>NC_057802.1:24802600-24975749 GCF_018294505.1 Triticum aestivum
CATCACTCTGTGGGATTTTTCAAACTTAGGCGAGTATTGGACTGCAGCTAAGCCCCCGAGTGAGAGGCTTGCTCAACACTCGGTAGGATTTCTCAAACTTAGGCGAGTACTGGACTGCAGCTAAGCCCCCCGAGTGAGAGGCTTGCTCATCACTCGGTAGGATTTCTCGAACTTAGGCAAGTATTGGACTGCAGCTAAGCCCCCAAGTGAGAGGCTTGCTCATCACTCGGTAGGATTTTTCAAACTTAGGCGAAACGGATTCGCGGTTAAGCCCCCGAGTGAGAGGCTTGCTCACCACTCGGTAGGATTTTTCAAACATAGGCGAAACGGATTCACGGCAAAGTCACCCACAGGGGGATTTCAGACGCAAACAAAAGCAACAACAATCGTTTAAGAAGACTGTAAAGCTCTTGTCTTTGATAAACAAACTACAAAGGTATTTCTTATTACATCTCATCCGAATGAGTACTTAAGTATAAAAGGGGCGGAGCAGCTCCGCATTCCAAGCCCGTGGCTCGTCTTTCTGATGCTCGACATTGTAAAGATGGTATGCTCCATTGTGGAGAACTCTGGTGATAATGGAGGGACCTTCCCAAGCAGGGGCGAGCTTGTGTGGTTTCTGCTGATCCACTCGAAGAACCAAGTCTCCCTCTTGAAAGGCTCGGCCCCTCATGTTTCTGGCGTGGAATCGACGCAAGTCTTGCTGATAAATGGTCGACCGGATTAAGGCCATTTCTCTTTCCTTCTCTAGGAGATCGACTGCGTCCTGCCGGGCCTGTTCTGCTTCATCTTCAGAGAAGAGCTCGACTCGGGGTGCGTTGTGAAGCAAGTCACTCGGTAGAACAGCTTCAGCTCCATAGACCAAGAAGAATGGAGTTCGGCCAGTCGACCGATTGGGAGTTGTCCTCAATCCCCAAAGAACTGATGGAAGTTCATCGACCCAGGCGCCTGCTGCGTGCTTGAGATCACGCATCAGTCGGGGTTTCAGTCCTTTGAGAATCAAGCCATTTGCTATTTCTGCTTGTCCATTCGACTGGGGGTGGGCGACTGAAGCATAGTCGACCCGTGTGCCTTGGGAAGCGTAGAAGGCTCTAAACTCATCAGAATGGAAGTTCGACCCGTTGTCAATGATGATGCTGTGCGGAACCCCCACATCTGAATGTCAACTCTCTGATGAAGCTGACGGCAGTACTGGCTTCAAGATTCTTGATAGGCTTGGCTTTAATCGATTTAGTAAACTTGTCGACTGCTACAAGCACATGAGTGAAGCCGCTCCTACTAGTCCTCAGCGATCCAACCATATCCAATCCCAAAACAGCAAAGGGCCAGACGAGTGGAATGGTCTTCAGGGCTGACGCAGGCTTGTGGGACATATTGGAGTAAAACTGGCAGCCTTCACATTTTTCAACTATATCTTTCGCCATTTCATTTGCTCGTGGCCAATAAAATCCAGCTCGGTATGCTTTGGCCACAATGGTCCGAGAGGACGCATGGTGACCACAGGTCCCCGAGTGGATATCGTTGAGGATCACTCGACCTTCTTCTGGCGTTATGCATTTCTGGCTGACTCCAATCACACTTTCTCTGAACAGCTGTCCTCTTATCATAGTAAAGGCTTTGGACCTACGGACGATCTGTCGAGCCTCCTCTTCATCCTCTGGAGTTCCTTCCTAAGGATATACGCAATATATGGCACTGTCCAGTTGGGAGTGATGACTAAAACCTCCATGATCAGGTCGACCACGGCTGGGACCTCGACTTCAGTCGGATCTGTAGCACTCTTAGGCTGCGGGGGCTCTTCAGTTAAAGGATCTTCTTGAACTGAAGGTGTATGAATGTGTTCCAAAAACACATTGCTAGGAATGGCTTCTCTCTTGGAACCTATCTTTGCCAAATCATCGGCTGCTTGATTTTTCAGTCGGGGTATATGATGGAGCTCTAACCCCTCAAACTTCTTTTCCAACTTCCTCACCGCATTGCAGTAACCAGTCATAGCTGGGCTTCTGACGTCCCACTCCTTCATCACTTGATTGACTACCAAATCTGAGTCGCCGTAGACCATGAGGCGACGGACGCCGAGTGAGATGGCCATACGTAACCCATATAAGAGTGCTTCATATTCTGCTTCGTTATTGGAGGAATCAAAGTGAATCTGGAGAACATATCTGAGCTTGTCTCCTCGGAGGAATACCAGTACCACCCCAGCACCGGAACCATTCAGCATCTTGGAGCCATCAAAGAACATGGTCTAGTGCTCCGAGTGGACTTGAGTCAGCAGTTGCTGTTCGATCCACTCGGCGTGGAAATCTGCTATTGCTTGGGACTTGATAGCTTTCTTTGCCTCAAACTTGATATCCAAGATAAGGAGTTCAATCGCCCACTTTGCCACTCGACCAGTTGCATCTCTGTTGTTCAGAATCTCTGATAATGGAGCGCCGCTGACGACTGTAATGGAGTGGTCAGAGAAATAGTGTGCAACCTTCTTCGTGGTCATATAAATCCCATAAACAAGCTTTTGATAATGTGGATATCTTTGCTTTGATGGAGTCAAAACTTCAGAAACATAATATACTGGGGGCTGAACTTTATAGGCTTTTCCTTCTTCTTCCCGCTCGACCGTAAGTACTGTACTGACGACTTGTCCAGTGGCTGCAATGTAAAGTAGTAAAGGCTCTTTGCTGATTGGGGCAGCAAGCACCGGCTGGGTGGAAAGCGGGGCTTTGAGCTCTACAAATGCTGCATCAGCTTCAGGAGTCCACTCGAACTTATCAGACTTCTTCATCAGTCAGTAAAGAGGCAATGCCTTTTCACTGAGGCGAGAAATGAATCGATATAAGGCGGCCAAACAACCAGTAAGCTTCTGGACATCATGCACACGCACAGGGCGCTTCATCCGGAGTATGGCACCCACTTTCTCTGGGTTAGCGTCGATCCCTCGTTCGGAAACGAGAAAACCGAGTAATTTTCCGCCCGGAACTCCGAATGTGCACTTTGATGGATTAAGCTTGATATGATACCTTCTGAGGTTGGCCAAAGTTTCAGCAAGGTCAGCCAGCAGGTCGGAACCTTTACGTGACTTGACCACAATGTCATCCATGTATGCTTCCACATTCCGACTGATTTGAGTGAGTAAGCACTTCTGAATCATCCTCATGAATGTGGCTCCAGCGTTCTTCAAGCCGAATGGCATGGTGACATAACAGAAGCACCCAAAAGGGGTGATGAAAGCTGTTTTTATCTCATCGGGTCCATACTATCGGATCTGATGATACCCGGAATAAGCGTCCAAAAAGGACAAGCGCTCACACCCCGCAGTCGAGTCGACAATTTGGTCGATGCGACGGAGAGGAAAGTGATCTTTCGGGCAAGCCCGATCGATATGATTGAAGTCAATGCACATGCGAAGTGAGTCGTCCTTCTTGGGGACCATGACAACATTGGCTAGCCACTCGGAGTGGTAAATCTCTCGGATAAACTCAGCAGCTAGTAGCCGAGCCACTTCTTCACCGATTGATTTTCTCTTCTGTTTGGCGAACCGTTGAAGATGTTCTTTGACTGGTTTCACTTTTGGGTCGAATCGCAAATGGTGCTCAGCCAGCCCCTGGGAACACCTGGCATGTCAGAAGGTTTCCATGCAAAGATGTCCCAGTTCTCACAGAGGAACTGGATGAGCGCTTCTTCCTATTTGGAGTCGAGTGTTGTCGAAATGTGAGTCGGAGCAGCATTGTGATCGGTCGGGTGAATATGAATCGGCTTCGTTTCACCAGACGACTGAAATGCTGAATCCATGGCAGGCTTCTTAGCTCGCAACAAATCACTCGGATCTGCATTTTTTTGATACTCCTGCAATTCCACTACTACCATTTGCGCAGCAGCGATCTTTGAGCCCTTCTGGAAGCACTCTTCTGCCTTCTTCCGATTGCCAGTGATAGTGATCACTCCTTTAGGACCAGGCATCTTCAATTTGAGGTACACGTAACATGGTCGAGCCATAAAACGTGCATAAGCCGGCCAGCCCAGAATAGCATGATAAGCACTCTGGAAATCCACGACTTCAAACGTCAACTTTTCTTTGCGGTAATTCTTGGAATCACCGAAAACCACATCGAGGGCGATCTGGCCGAGTGACTCAGCCTTCTTGCCAGAAATAACTCCATGGAAACTCATATTGCTTTCACTGAGTCTGGACATCGGAATGCCCATTCCATTCAAGGTCTCCGCATACAGTATATTCAGGCCACTGCCACCATCCATTAGAACCTTAGTCAACCGAGTGCCATCGACGACTGGGTCGACCACCAACGCTTGCCTCCCAGGGGTGGCTATGTGTGTTGGGTGATCAGACTAGTCGAATGTAATGGCAGTCTGAGACCACTTCAAATAATTGGGCGTCGCCGGAGCGACCATGTTCACTTCTCTGTTGATGACTTTCAGTCGACTTTTGCTCTCAACATCAGCAAAAATCATCAGAGTGGAATTGACGTGGGGGTAACTATCATCGTCCTCTTCTTTATCCTCAACTTTGTCCGATTCTTTCTCCTTCTCTTTGGGCCGTTTCCCTTGGAACTGCTGGATTAGGAGCCGACACTATCGAGTGGTTGTTTCGGGTAAATGAGATTACCCTCCTCATGTTTTTTGGTGTGAATGTGGCATGGTAAATCCAACACATCATTTCCATCTTCATCTTGTACTTTCTTGGGGTTCCATGGCCCTTTGGGCTTCCCCTTGAACTTTCCGTGAGACACAGCTAAGGCTTCTCCGGGAGCAGCTGGCTCGGCTTTGTGCTTCTGCTTCCGACTGGAGTTCCCTCCCCCGGTTTCGTGGGCGACTGTTTTGTGCTTGCCACTCCGGAGCCGATCCTCCTCTTCACCATTAGCATACTTGGTGGCAATTTCCATCATTCGACTCAGAGACATATCTCCGGTCCGACCGAACTTCAGATTCAATTCTTGATACTTGACACCTTCCTTGAAGGCACAAACTGCTTGGTGATCAGACAGATTCTCCACCGTGTGGTGCAACGTGATCCATCTCTGGATATAATCCCTCAAAGTTTCATTCTGCTTCTGCACACAAGATTGTAGCTCTGTTATCCGTGCTGGCCGTTTGCATGTACCTTCAAATGTTCTGACAAACCCTCGGGCAAGCTCTTCCCAGCTATAAATACTGCTAGGTGCTAACTGATTCAACCATGCTCTGGCCGAGCCCTCCAACATCAGAGGAAGGTGCTTCATGGCCACTTCATCATTGCCACCACCAATTTGCACAGCTGCTCGGTAGTCCTCGAGCCAAGTGTCAGGCTTGGACTCACCAGTGAATTTGCTGACTCCAGTCGCCAACCTGAAGTTGGGAGGAATCACTGCTGCTCTGATGGCTCTGCTGAAACACTCGAGACCTGAAACATGCACTCTGTTGCCAGTCGGGTAATCTCTATCATGGCCATCTCTGTGTGCCCTGTTCCTGTGAACCAGACCTTGAACGAGAATGGATCTCGCGTCAAAGCCCGGCTCCCGGGGGTCGACTGGAATCCTTCGCCCTCCACTGTGAGGGCGTCTGTCATCGTGTTGCCGAGGCGCATATGACCCACTCCTTGGGGGAGGTGTGGGCACTCGACGACGATCATACTGCTCACGGTTTCTATACTGATCCTGTCGATCTCCACGTCCCTCACGTCTTGGAGGCGATCTTGGGCTGTGAGCTGACTGAACTGTGTCTGCCATTACAGATCTACAATGAATCCTGTTCCGAGACTGTGACACTGCTGTGTTCTGGTCCCCCGCCGCCCGGAGCAAAGCTCGGATCTGCATCAAACCTCTACCAGCCTCCGTCTGGGAAGGCTCAATCGACTCTGCTATTCGGGCTGCAGCTGTGAGATTCTGGATCGGAGTTCGATATACCGGAGTCAGAGGCGGAAAAAGTTGTCGTTGACTGGACTCAGGAACCCGCTGCCGAGCACGCTCATCGAGTGCGTACTGGAGGTTCTCCAGTCGAGTGCGTTCAGCCAAGTTGGCCAAGCGCTCCTCCTCCAAGGCCCGGGCCTCAGGGGTTTCTCCAACGATTGGAGTGTGAAGTGCATCCATGTTACAGCGGCAAAGCTCTTCCCTCTGCTGCGAAGAGAGGGGCTCGGGGCGCTACTCCTCGTGGACGCGCGACGGATCACCTCCGCCATCACCACCGTCGTCGCGGGGAAAGCCAGGGGGACTGCGCGGTCCGTTCACCATCAGGTCTTCCGCCGCGGGGTCACTGCTGTCGCACTCGGATTTAGTCTCGACGGAGCCAGTCGAACAGGCCGTAGAGAGTTTCGTCGCGCTCGATTGACGCGACTTGGGAGGTGGCCGACTGGCAAGCCACCGCGTGCCTCACCCACCGCTGGAGCCTCGACCGACCGGAACGCTTGCGGCGGCGGGCTGCAGGGAGTGAAGACGCCACAGGAGCTGACCGATACTGGGTCGACGGCTGCCGCAGGAGGACGCCGCGAACGCACGCACGAAAGCGCGTTGCTCCGCGGACGAGGAGCGCCTCGACGTCGAGTGGAGCCTCTCTGAGCCAAGCAGAGTCGTCGGCGACGAACACGAGCGTGCTGAGACGGATCTCGCGACCCTCGGCCAATCCCCCGCCCGAAACCATGCTGATGGGGATCGGGAAAATCACAAGTTCTCCAATAAGTCGCTAAGACACTTGCCCCACGGTTGGCGCCAACTGTCGTGGTTCTAAGTCTGATAGTAGAATGGGGGTAGGTATGTAGAGGCAAGATCTTAGCTATGGAGAAGTTGTACGCACGAGTTTTACGAGTTCAGGCCCTTCTCGGAGGAAGTAACAGCCCTACGTCTCGGTGCCCGGAGGCGGTCGACTGGATTATATGCGTATGTGTTACAGGGGGTGCGAACCCTTGTGCCAGTGGAGGAGGGTGGCTTATATAGAGTGCACCAGAACCCCAGCCAGCCCATGTTACAAGGAGTTCAATGTTCATCAAGAAGGAGCGTTACAGGTAACGTCCGTAATAAAGTGTTATAAATGGCTATTAAGTCTAGGAGTTAATGCCCGACTGTTGCTGTGTAGAGTGACTTTAGGTCTTCTGTCCGTCGAGTGTTTCTTGTTACGGTCGAGTGACATTGATTCCTGCGAGTGGAAATGTTTCTGGTCGAGTGGATGATGGTACCCCTCGTATGCTTCTTGTAAGTGCATCTAGTGCCCCTTAGTGATTTTGGTGTATTGAAGACTTATAGGTTAAGGGACTAATGTGTTTATGAGTGTACAAAGGTCTATAAGTCTATGAGGAGTTTGATATTTACAGAGAAAGTAGACCCCTAAAAATGAAGTTCTTCGACTGAAGACTTTGGTATTTCTGAAGACTTTTTGAAGACTTTGAAAGTGAAGAAATTGGTGTGTCCTTGAAGACTTGGTATTCATTTGAGGAACATGAAGCGTGAAGACTATTGTTTTCGTAGTTTCATTTTCTCATTCTTGAGTCATAAGAAACACCATACTGTTAAAGGGGGTCGAGGAAATACTAAGGAAAAATTTCCATGTGATGCTCAACTCAAAATCCTACACCTACCAATCCCTTCGAGTGAAGCCATTGGAAATCTCATACAGTTCAGTCATATTCTTCAGTGACAGAGACGAAGTTCTTCTGGTCTCTGAGGAATTTGTTCTGACTGAGGAGTTAGGAATTCGCCAGTGCAGATTGCCTACACAGTGAGGAACATGATAGCCCTGAGGAATCTGAGCCTCAAATTTCCGACCGTTGCTGCGCTATGCGCCAGCTGTCCCAAAATATCTTACCCACCTAACGGTCATATCATTGAAGGGCATTTATGTCTTATCATGTCGGGCTGCTCCCTAGGCTATAAATAGCTGCCCCCTACAACCACTAGCTGGTTGGCTGCTCCGAAAGAAACAGACACTTGTCATTTGAGAGCATCCCATCCTCCGAGGACTTTGAGCGAAAATCATCAAGTGAGGAAAACCCAAACTCAAACACCTACAAACCCAAAGTGATTGAGCATCACTGAAGAGATTGATCCTGCGTGGATCCGACACTTGTTACCTTTGAAGACTGTGCTTCTTCCAGACGGTTAGGCGTCAAGGTCTAGAGCATCCAAGAGGACATTGTGGATTGCCGAGTGACCGAGTTTGTGAAGGTTTGGAAGTCACCTGAAGACTTACCACGAGTGATTGGACGAGGTTTGTGTGACCTTAGTTCAAGGAGAATACGGTGAGGACGGTGTGTCCGCAGGTTTAAGTACCTAGCCGCTCCAACCAGACGTACAACTGAGACAGCAATTGGAACTGGTCTACCAAATCATTGTCTTCACCAAGCTAACTGGTTCTATTTCCTCAACTCTTTCATTTCTTCATTACTGTGTTGTATGCATGTTCATATCTTGTTTGAAGACTTTGACTGAAGACTTTCTCAATTTCCTCAGTTCAATTTCTTCAGTCTGTTTGTCTTCATCCTGTGTTATCCTGTGTTTACGCTTTCTGTACTCTGTGCTTGTCTTCATTTCATCATGATGACTATGCTTGTGTTCTGCTATGCATACTTTTGAGTACTTATTCTGCTGCAAGTAGTTCTCCGCTAAGGAATTTCCTCACCCACAAATTCCTCAGTGAAGAATTCATAAAAATCGCCTATTCACCCCCCTCTAGTCGATATAACGCACTTTCAATTGGTATCAGAGCAAGGTACTCCCTTGTTCTGTGTGATTTTGGTTTAACCGCCTAGAGTTTTAGTTATGTCGACCGCAGGTATGATCAAGGTCTCTGCTGGGTGTCCTACCTTCGATGGGACGGACTACCCCTACTGGAAGAATAAGATGCGAATGCATCTTGAGGCAATTGATAACGATCTCTGGTATGTTGTGGAAAATGGTGTTCCCTCTGTCTCACCCTCACTGAACGCTACCGATGTGAAGAGATTCAAGCAACTCGATTCTCAAGTGAAGAATATCATATGTGGCCATCTGAGCAAAGGACAGTATGGAAGAGTGAGTGCTTTGGAAACTGCTAAGCTTATCTGGGATAGGCTGTCCAAAGTGAATGAAGGAGTCTCAACTCAGCGTGACTCTCGAGTTGATGTTCTTCGCAATCTCTTCAACCGCTTCAAAAGACTCGACAATGAAAATGTTCAACAAACCTTCGATCGCCTCACTGACATCTCAAATGAGCTTCAAGCACTTGGTGCCACTGACATCACCGACCATGAGGTGGTGAACAAACTGCTGAGATCGCTTGATTCTTCATTTGATACTCTGGCATTGATGATACAAGAGCGTGCTGATTACAAGTCACTTGATCCCGCTGATATCCTCGAGAGGCTAAACACTCATGAGTTCCAGCTTGCTGAAAAGAGAGATCTATATGGTTCGAGCTATGGCAAATCACGTGCACTGAAGGCCAAGGCAGTTTCTGAGTCTGAGGATGAAGACTCTGGCAGCAGTCTTGGTGACCCTGAAGAACTGGGCCATGATCTAGCACTGCTCGTGAAGAAATTCCAGAAGTTCTCAAGACGTGGTCGCTTCGGAAGACCCTCAAGGAGCAATGATTCCTCATCCAGTGACTACAAGAAGAGGCTTTGTCACAAATGCAAGAAACCAGGACACTGCATTCAAGATTGTCCTTAGTGGGAAAAGGAATCAAAGAAGAAGAAATACAAGGATTACAGTTCTGATGATGCGAAGAAAAAGAAGAAATCCTCAAAATCTTCATCATCAAAATCCTCAAAGTCTTCATCTCACTAGAAGAGCAGCTCCAAGAAGGCTCGGGCATTCATTGGCAAGGAAATGGACTCTGAGGCTGAATCTGAAGAAAATGAGGAAGAGGAGGCATCTGAGGATTCCGAATCCGGTGTGGCAAGCCTAGCCCTCGCTACTGCATTCGTCAGCAAGTCTATCTTCAACACTGAAGAAAATGACCTCACCAACAAGGCTGATGAAGGCAATGATGACTACGCTCCCACCTATTGCTTCATGGCAAAGGGTGCCAAGGTACCCAAATATACCTCCTCTGAATCAAGTGAGAATGAATCTGATGAAAACCTTAAGCCCAGCTATTCTAAACTTGCTAAGATTGCTGTAAAACAACAAAGGGCCCTTGAAAAGGTTCAAAACATGCTAGAAAAAAGTGATGATATGTTGGGTGAAGAAATGGATCGCACTAAAACCTTGACTGGAAATCTTCAGAGACTTCATACTAGGTTTGACAACCTTCAAGTTCATCATAACACTCTCTTGTCTGATCATGAGAAGCTTTCTTATGAATTTCTTCAAAAAAAAGCAAGATCTTGAGAAGCTAAAAGTGAGTTATGAAGATCTTCAGAAGGAGCGCGATTCATTACTTGCTCAACAAATCAGCGCTGCTCAGGAAGAATTTGTTCCTCCATGTTTGAAATGCATTGAACGTGAATCTGCTAATTTTTCACCTGAATGTTCAAATGCTTCTAATGCTACAAATTCCTCAACTGTCTCTGCTATCATTAATTCCTCATCTGAGGACATTGCTAGTATCACTAACGATGCAGGGCTGAAGGAACTGTACATGACAGGCATGGACAAAAGCATCAAAGGGCATCAGACTCTTTGTGGTGTGCTTAAAAAGCAGATCCTCAACAGGAACCCTAGGAAAGAGGGTATTACCTTTGAGAGGAAACTCAATGCTGATGGTACATATTGGAAGCCTGAGCAGTACCCCAAAACCTCATGGGTTGCTGCAAAGGGACCTCCAGTTGATCCATCTAATTTATCTGGCTTTACATGTGAATCTTCTCATTCTTCCGATGAGTCATTTAACTCCAACTATAAACTGTTCAAAAATCAGAATGGTGAAGTATTTGTTAGATATGTTGGCACTAACTGCAGGAACGGTTCCTCTATGAAGAAAATCTGGGTTCCCAAAAGGTGCCTTGAAAGTCTTCAGGTGAATGCCCTCATGACACCACCTGTGAAGATTAGGAACCCCATATCAAATTCTTCATATGGACCAAATTCTTCATATGGATCCAAGTCCTCATACGGACCAAATTCCTCACATGGATCATATTCCTCAAGAGGATCAAAGTCCTCATATGAACATCATCGTGCTAACAACTCTGTTTCGCAGGGTAGACCCAAGGGCTATGAATATGAGCATTATTCTTCTAATCATTATGTTCATAAGTCCTCGAAGAATTTCTCTGCTTATTCATATGCTTACCCTAACTTCTCTTATGTGAAATGAAATGGATTGGCTTCTATGCCACCTTTTTCGTATGGAGCTCGCAGAGTGATGAACTCTTTGCCACCCCTTCAGATGTGGGTGGTGAAGAAAAAGAACTAATATCTTCTGCAGGGTCAGGTCTCCAGACGTGCTCAAACGTCTGAAGAATTTGCTGGAGACCTGAAGAGTGCCTGAAAGGACGCAGGCTAATCATGAAGAAATGAACTTTCATTTCTCACGTCCTCATACTGCTTTATCTGTTCTATTGCTTGATGAAATTGATCCGATGAATTGATGTCATATTCTTCACTGATGAAGTATATCAAGTTCGTAAGCTGCACTAATTCATCTGCAGGATGATCAACCCAAAGCCACTGAGTGGGTCCTCGATAGTGGATGTACAAATCACATGACTGGTGACAAGAATCTATTGATTGATGCTCCCTTATCACCATTGCATCTGAAGCATATCATCCTCCCCGACAAAGGCAAAAGTCAGGTGTTGGGTCTAGGTAAGGTTGCGATCACAAAGGATCGACACATGGACAAAGTCATGCTTGTCGAGTCCTTAGGATACAACCTCATGTCTGTCTCAATGCTTTGTGATCTTGATATGGTAGTTGTCTTTGGCAAGTATCGTTATGTTGTGGTTATGGAAGCTGACAATTCCAAAGTCTTCGAAGGCTTTAGGAGAGGAGACTTGTATATTGTTGATTTCTCTACAGGACCGCAACTGGCCGTGTGCCTACTCGCAAAAGCTTCAGAAGGTTGGCTATGGCATCGACGACTTGGTCATGCAGGCATGAGGAATTTGCACACGCTTGCAAAGAAGAAGCATGTCATTGGCATTGAGAATGTCAAATTCCTCAAGGATCACTTGTGTGGAGCTTGTGAAGCTGGAAAGATGACCAAGGCTAAGCATTCAGCGAAGACTACCATGACCACTACTCGACCATTCGAATTGCTTCACATGGACCTCTTTGGTCCTAACCATTACTCAGCTGTCACAAATGACGCATCTCTCTATGGGCTTGTTATTGTTGATGATTACTCTCGTTACACATGGGTACACATTGTTACTTACAAACATGAAGTGCAGGAAGTCTTCAAACGATTTTCCTCGAGGACTTCAACCAACTTTGGTGTGAAGATCAAGCACATCAGAAGTGACAACGGAACTGAGTTCAAGAATTCTGGTCTTGATGACTATCTTGATGAACTTGGTATTACTCATGAGTTATCTGCTCCTTATACTCCTCAGCAGAATGGCGTCGTGGAGCGCAAGAACAAAACTCTTGTTGAGATGGCTCGCACTATGCTTGATGAGTACAAGACGCCTCGTCACTTCTGGATTGAGGCAATTTATACCGCGTGCCACATCGTCAACAGGGTATATCTTCACAAATTCTTCAAGAAGACTGCCTATGAACTCCTCACTGACAAGAAACCCAATGTGAGTTATTTCAAAGTCTTCGGTGCTAAATGTTGGATTAGAGATCCTCATCACAGTGCTAAATTTGCACCGAAAGCACATGAAGGTTTTATGCTTGGTTACGGAAAGGACTCGCACACCTACAGAGTCTTCAACACCGTTCTTTACAAGGTTGTTGAAACTGTAGATGTGCGGTTCGATGAAACTAATGGATCGCAAAGAGAGCACCTACCCTCTGTGATAGATGAACCAGCACCTGAGGAAACTATCAAGTTCAAGGCTACTGAGGATATCATTCCTACCGAAGAATCTGCTGAAGAATTCATTCCAGAACGTGAAGAACATCGAGCTAACGCACCTGAAGAAAATGCTGAAGAAAATGGTGCTGATCAAATTCCTCGACGACAACCTACTCATCCTCGCATTGCAAAAGAAGTGCAAGTTGAGAAGATCATCGATGACATTGAAGCACCAGGTCTTCTCACACGCTCAAAAGCTTCACATTTATCTAACTTTTGTGGGCACTATGCTTTTGTCTCTATCACAGAGCCCACTAAGGTAGATGAAGCATTTCTGGAGCCTGAATCGATCCAGGCCATGCAAGAAGAATTACATCAGTTAGAGCTCAACCACGTTTGGGAACTGGTCAATCGTCCAGATCCTCGCAAACACAATATCATTGGCACAAAGTGGATCTACCGCAACAAGCAAGATGAAAATGGTCTTGTGGTGAGGAATAAGGCACGACTAGTAGCTCAAGGCTACACACAGGTTGAAGGAATTGATTTCGATGAAACTTTTGCACCTGTTGCTAGACTTGAAGCTATTCGCATATTACTTGCTTATGCTAACCATCATGATATCACTTTATATCAAATGGATGTGAAAAGTGCATTCCTCAATGGTAAGCTTGAGGAAGAAGTATATGTTGCTCAACCCCCAGGTTTTGAAGATCCTAAGCATCCTGACAAAGTCTTCAGACTAAATAAGGCCCTCTATGGCCTCAAGCAGGCCCCTCGGGTGTGGTATGATACTTTGAAGGAATTCCTCATGAAGAAAGGCTTCAAACCTGGTTCACTCGACCCTACTCTTTTCACTAAATCATATGATGATGAATTGTTTGTATGCCAAATATATGTTGATAATATCATCTTTGGCTGTACTGACCAACGTTATAGTGATGAATTTGCCTATATGATGAGTGAAGAATATCAAATGTCTATGATGGGAGAGTTGAAATTCTTCTTAGGTCTTCAAATTCGTCAACAGCGCAATGGCATATTCATATCTCAGGAGAAATACCTTAAGGATGTACTGAGGAAATTCAGCATGCAAGATTGCAAAGGCGTCAAAATTCCTATGCCCACAAATGGCCATCTGTGCACTAATGAAAATGGTATTGACTTCGATCAAAAGGTATACCGCTCCATGATTGGTTCTTTATTGTATTATGTGCATCTAGGCCAGATATTATGCTTAGTGTTTGCATGTGTGCCCGATTTCAAGCTACACCGAAGGAATCACACCATAAGGCTGTGAAACATATTCTTCGATATCTAGCTCACACACCAACACTAGGATTATGGTACCCCAAGGGCTCGGCTTTTGATCTCGTTGGATATTCTGACTCTGACTATGGTGGTGAACGTGTGGATCGCAAGTCAACATCTGGTACATGTCATTTCCTCGGACGATCTTTGGTCTGTTGGTCCTCGAGGAAGCAGAACTGCGTATCACTGTCTACTGCTGAAGCTGAGTACATTGCTGCTGGTTCTTGCTGTGCTCAATTGCTGTGGATGAAGCAAACTCTCAAGGACTATGGCGTCAACGTGAAGAATGTGCCTCTCTTCTATGACAATGAGAGTGCCATCAAGATTGCTCACAACCCAGTTCAGCACTCAAAGACAAAGCACATTCAGATTCGACATCATTTTCTTCGCGATCATGTGTTGAAGGGCGACATTTCTATTGAGCATGTGAAGACTGAAGAACAGCTAGCCGATCTCTTCACAAAGCCCTTGGATGAAAAGAGATTTAGCAAGTTGCGGTGTGAGCTAAATATCTTAGAATCTTCGAATGTTCTTTGAAGAGGACACTCATCCTAACACTTATGCAAAATTGATGACTTAGATGTGCAACACATGAAGAAACGTTTTTCTTCAATCAATGGAGAATAACACTCTAAGTGTGAAGAAAATAATGAAGAATTTGATTCTCAGAACCCTACGACAATTGTAAGCGGTGTCTGAAATCATCATTCTTATACGGTGGGTCACGCCACCACAAAAGTTGAAAATCTTCAATTTGAGTTTTTCCTCAGTTTTGAAAATTCCTCAGTTGTTCATATTCTTCAACTTTGCAAAATCTTCACTGTTTCCGTCGTTTTTCTTCATTAGCTATATATATATATATATATATATATATATATATGTATATATATATATATGAGTTTATGTCCTCTACAGCATTTACTTATGGCTAATTCTTCAAGTTGATTTTTCTGCTAAGTGAATGTGATCGGACCCTTCCCCCTCTATTCTATACTCAACCCAATCTATTCACAAATTCTTAATGTGCGTTCTATTTGAAACTCGTTCAAAATCTTCACTGTGTCCTTGTCAGCTGAAGAATTTGCGAACGGAACTTTTAACTTATATTATCCAAATTTTCGGCATTGCCGCTCAAACCGTTCCGCTTCCCACGATATACTTCTCCATTCACCCACGATCTAACACGATCTCCACTTCTCAGTACGTGGGTGACACATGTCAAGCGAATGAGAAGGGTCAGGGGCACGTTCGTCCAATTTCTTTGGGCGAACAGTTTTTCACCGTGGCTATAAATACCCCCTCTCCCCTTCCTCACTTCTTTTACTCCGCTCGACCTCTCTCCAGCTTGAGCTTCTCAAACCCTAGCGCCGCCGCATCATTATCGTCGCCAGTGAGGAAGAGCTTCACTGCCTCGACCTCATCGTCGCCGTACTCGCGCTGGCCGCGGAAATCTTCACTCCGCCGCCGCCATAGCCGTCTTCCTCCGCCAAGTTAGGGCGTGGAAGATCTGCACATACGAGCTTCACTTCTCCACATCCCAGTTCCTCGTGTTCTTCGTTCAGGGTAATTAAAAGTTACTTTTACTGCCCTCTTTGATTCAAATGTTTACTACAAAATCTTCAAAGGTGTTTTTCTTCAAATCCTCACACACTAAACACCTCACATATCATATGTTCTTGATTCATTTCTCTTAGCATCATTTTTCTTCAAGATTCCTCAATTGTGTGGATCTTCGATCTATACAACTCTGGAACCTAAGACAAAGAACGCTTAGTGAAATTCTTCAAGACTCATCTGGTCAAATTCCCCAAACTTGTTCTTTTTGAAAAACCTTCTGAGAACGCATATGACCTCTCCAAATTCCTCGCAACTATACACTGTTCATAGGTACTCATGTCCGTTGTTGAATCACTAGGTTCTCATCAACTTAAGTCATTTGCAGCGTTCCTCGAAGAAAATTTGCATACTTCTTCAGAGAGTTCAATTGTTCAAATTCCTCAACTGAAGAAAATGGCTGATGGAAAGAAGCCACAAAAGGAGGAAAGAGGCATGAGGTCAATACTGCCTTTGAAATCCCTGAGGACATTTATGCTGGGTACTGCATGTTGGGGAACGTAGCAGAAATTCAAAATTTTCTACGCATCACCAAGATCAATCTATGGAGTAATCTAGCAACGAGGGGAAGGGGAGTACATCTACATACCATTGTAGATCGCGATGCGGAAGCGTTGCAAGAACGCGGATGAAGGAGTCATACTCGTAGCGATTCAGATCGCGGTTGATTCCGATCTAAGCACCGAAGAACGGTGCCTCCGCGTTCAATACACGTGCAGCCCAGTGACGTCTCCCACGCCTTGATCCAGCAAGGAGAGAGGGAGAGGTTGAGGAAGACTCCATCCAGCAGCAGCACAACGGCATGGTGGTGATGGAGGAGCGTGGCAATCCTGCAGGGCTTCGCCAAGCACCGCGGGAGAGGAGGAGAAAGAGGGGTAGGGCTGCGCCATGAGAGAGAGGTTCTCGTATGTTTGCAGCCCCAAATACCTCAAGTATATATAGGGGAAGGGGAGGGGCTGCGCCCCCATCTAGGGTTCCCTCCCCAGGGGTGGCGGCAGCCCTCAAACCTATCTAGGGTGCGGCCAAGGTGAAGAGAGAGGGGGGCGCCACTAGGGTGGGCCTTAAGGCCCATCTGGACCTAGGGTTTGCCCCCTCCCACTCTCCCTGCGCCTTGGGCCTTGGTGGGGGGCGCACCAGCCCACCTGGGGCTGGTCCCCTCCCACGCAGCCTTCTGGGGCTGGTGGCCCCACCTGGTGGACCCCCGGGACCCTCCCGGTGGTCCCGGTACATTACCAATAGCACCCGAAACCTTTCTGGTGACCAAAATAGGACTTCCCATATATAAATCTTTACCTCCGGACCATTCCGGAACTCCTCGTGACATCCGGGATCTCATCCGGGACTCCGAACAACATTCGGTAACCACGTATATCTATTCCCTATAACCCTAGCGTCATCGAACCTTTGTGTAGACCCTACGGGTTCGGGAACCATGCAGACATGACCGAGACGTTCTCCGGTCAATAACCAACAGCGGGATCTGGATACCCATGTTGGCTCCCACATGTTCCACGATGATCTCATCGGATGAACCACGATGTCGGGGATTCAATCAATCCCGTATACAATTCCCTTTGTCTATCAGTATGTTACTTGCCCGAGATTCGATCGTCGGTATCCCGATACCTTGTTCAATCTCGTTACCGGCAAGTCTCTTTACTCGTTCCGTAACTCACATCATCCCGTGATCAACTCCTTGGTCACATTGTGCACATGATGATGTCCTACCGAGTGGGCCCAGAGATACCTCTCCGTTTACACGGAGTGACAAATCCCAGTCTCGATTCGTGCCAACCCAACAGACACTTTCGGAGATACCTGTAGTGCACCTTTATAGCCACCCAGTTACGTTGTGACGTTTGGTACACCCAAAGCATTCCTACGGTATCCGGGAGTTGCACAATCTCATGGTCTAAGGAAATGATACTTGACATTAGAAAAGCTCTGAGCAAACGAACTACACGATCTTGTGCTAGGCTTAGGATTGGGTCCTGTCCATCACATCATTCTCCTAATGATGTGATCCAGTTATCAACGACATCCAATGTCCATGGTCAGGAAACCGTAACCATCTATTGATCAACGAGCTAGTCAACTAGAGGCTTACTAGGGACATGGTGTTGTCTATGTATCCACACATGTATCTAAGTTTCTTATCAATACAATTCTAGCATGGATAATAAACGATTATCATGAACAAGGAAATATAATATTTTAAATAACCAATTTATTATTGCCTCTAGGGCATATTTCCAACAGTCTCCCACTTGCACTAGAGTCAATAATCTAGTTCACATCACCATGTGATTAACACTCACAGGTCACATCACCATGTGACCAACATGTAAAGAGTTTACTAGAGTCAACAATCTAGTTCACATCACTATGTGATTAACACTCAATGAGTTCTGGTTTGATCATGTTATGCTTGCGAGAGAGGTTATTAGTCAACGGGTCTGAACCTTTCAGATCCGTGTGTGCTTTACGAATATCTATGTCATCTTGTGGATGCTACCACGCGCTACTTGGAGCCATTTCAAATAACTGCTCTACTATACGAATCCGGTTTACTACTCAGAGTCATCCGGATTAGTGTCAAAGTTCGCATCGACGTAACCCTTTACGACGAACTCCTTTTCACCTCCATAATCGAGAAAATTCCTTAGTCCACTAGATACTAAGGACAAGTTCGACCGTTGTCATGTGATCCATTCCCGGATCACTATTGTACCCCTTGACCAACTCATGGCAAGGCACACTTCATGTGCGGTACACAGCATAGCATACTGTAGAGCCTACGTCTAAAGCATAGGGGATGACCTTCGTCCTTTTCCTCTCTTCTGCTGTGGTCAGGTCTTGAGGCTTACTCAATACTCACACCTTGTAACACAGCCAAGAACTCCTTCTTTGCTGGTCTATTTTGAACTCTTTCAAAATCATGTCAAGGTGTGCGTTCTTTGAAAGTATCATCAGGCGTCTTGATCTATCTCTATAGATCTTGATGCCCAATATGTAAGTAGCTTTATCCAGGTCTTCCTTTGAAAAACTCCTTTTAAACAACCCTTTATGCTTTCCAGAAATTTTACATCATTTCGGATCAACAATATGTCATTCACATATACTTATCAGAAATGTTGTAGCGCTCCCACTCACTTTATTGTAAATACAAGTTTCTAACAAACTTTGTATAAACCCAAAAATTTTGATCACTCCATCAAAGCGTATATTCTGACTCCGAGATGCTTGCTCTAATCCATGGAAGGATCGCTGGAGCTAGCATACCTTTTAGCATCCTTAGGATCGACAAAACCTTTCTGATTGTATCACATACAACCATTCCTTATGAAAACTGGCAAGGAAACTTGTTTTGACATCCATCTGCCAGATTTCATAAATGCAGCTAATGCTAACATGATTCTGACGGACTTAAGCATCGCTACGGATGAGAAAATCTCATCGTAGTCAACTCCTTGAACTTGTGAAAATACTCTTTGCCACAAGTCGAGCTTCATAGACGGTAACATTACCGTCCACGTCCGTCTTCTTCTTAAAGATCCATTTATCTCAATGGCTTGCCGATCATCGGGCAAGTTCACCAAAGTCCATGCTTTGTTCTGATACATGGATCCTATCTCGGATTTCATGGCTTCTAACCATTTGTCGGAATATGGGCCCACCATCGCTTCTCCATAGCTCGTAGGTTCATTGTTTTCTAGCAACATTACTTTCAAGACAGGATCACGCATTACTCTGAAGTAGTACGCATCCTCATCGTCCTACGAGGTCTGGTAGTGACTTGATCCGAAGTTTCATGATCACTATCATAAGCTCCACTTCAATTGGTGTAGGTGCCACAGGAACAACTTCCTGTGCCCTGCTACACACTAGTTGAAGTGACGGTTCAATAACCTCATCAAGTCTCCTCCATCCTCCCACTCAATTCTTTCGAGAGAAACTTTTCCTCGAGAAAGGACCCGTTTCTAGAAGCAATTACTTTTGCTTCCAGATCTGAAATAGGAGGTATACCCAACTGTTTTGGGTATTCTCTGAAGATGCATTTATCTGCTTTGGGTTCGAGCTTATCAGCCTGAAACTTTTTCACATAAGCGTCGCAGCCCCAAACTTTTAAGAAACGACAACTTAGGTTTCTCTAAACGGTGTCGTATCAACGGAATTGCGTGGTGCCCTATTTAAAGTGAATGCGGTTATCTCTAATGCCTAACCCATAAACGATAGTGGTAATTCGATAAGAGACATCATGGTATGCACCATATCCAATAGGGTGCAGTAATGATGTTCGGACACACCATCACACTGTGGTGTTCCAGGCAGTATTAATTGTGAAACACTTTCCACAATGTCTTAATTGTGTGCCAAACTCGTAACTCAGATATCTCTATGACCATATCATAGACATTTTATCCTCTTGTCACGACGAGCTTCAACTTCACTCTGAAATTACTTGAACCTTTCAATAATTCAGACTTGTGTTTCATCAAGTAAATACACTCAGCATCTACTCAAATCATATGTGAAGTAAGTACATAACGATATCCACTGCATGCCTCAGCACTCATTGGACTGCATACATCAAAATGTATTACTTCCAACAAGTTGCCCTCTTGTTCCATCTTACTGAAAACGAGGCCTTTCAGTCATCTTGCCCATGTGGTATGATTTGCATGTCTCAAGTGATTCAAAATCAAGTGAGTCCAAACGATCCATCTGCATGGAGTTTCTTCATGCACATACACCAATAGACATGGTTCGCATGTCTCAATCCTTTCAAAAATGAGTGAGTCCAAAGATCCATCTACATGGAGCTTCTTCATGCGTTTTATCCCAATATGACTCAAATAGCAGTGCCACAAGTATGTGGCACTATCATTACTTTTGGCATGAACATGTGTATCACTACGATCGAGATTCATTTTAGGTGCAAGACCATTGAAGGTATTATTCAAATAAACAGAGTAACCATTATTCTCCTTAAATGAATAACCGCATTGCGTAAACATAATACAATCATGTTTATGCTCAACGCAAACACCAAATAACAATTATTTAGGTTTAACACCAATCTCGATGGTAGAGGGAGCATGCGATGCTTGATCACATCAACCTTGGAAACACTTCCAACACATAACGTCATCTCACCTTTAGCTAGTCTCCGTTTATTCCGCAGCTTTTATTTCGAGCTACTAACACTTAGCAACCGAACCGGTATCTAATACCCTGGTGCTCTTAGGAGTGCTAGCAAAGTACATATTCATATAATGTATATCCAATATACTTCTGTCGACCTTGCCTGCCTTCTCATCTACCAAGTATCTAGGGTAGTTTTGCTTCAGTGACCGTTCCCCTCATTACAGAAGCACTTAGTCTCGGGTTTGGGTTCAACCTTGGGATTCTCCACTAGAGCAGCAAATGATTTGCTATTTCATGAAGTATCCCTTTTGCCCTTGCCCTTCAAGAAACTAGTGGTTTTACTAACCATCAACAATTGATGCTCCTTCTTGATTTCTACTTTCGCGGTGTCAAACATCGCGAGTTGCTCAAGGATCATCATATCTATCCCTGATATGTTATAGTTCATCACGAAGCTCTAATAGCTTGGTGGCAGTGACTATGGAGAACCATCACTATCTTATCTGGAAGATTAACTCCCGCTCGAGTCAAGCGATTGTGGCACTCAGACAATCTGAGCACATGCTCAATGATTGAGCTTTTCTCCCTTAGTCTGCAGGCTTAAGAAACTTGTCAGAGGTCTCATACCTCTTGACGTGGGCACTAGTCTGAAATCCCAATTTCAGTCTTTGGAACATCTCATATGTTCTGCGACGTTTCAAAAACGTCTTTGGTCCCACAATTCTAAACCGTTAGTATTACGCACTGAACTATGACGTAGTCATCAAAACGTATATGTCAGATGTTTTGCAACATCTACAGACGACGCTGAGGTTCAGCACACCGAGCGGTGCATTAAGGACATAAGCCTTCTGTGCAGCAATGAGGACAATCCTCAGTTTACGGACCCAGTCCGCATAATTGCTACTATCAACTTTCAACTAAATTTTTCTCTAGGAACATATCTTAAACAGTAGAACTAAAACGCAAGCTATGACATAATTTGCAAAGACCTTTTGACTATGTTCATGATAATTGAGTTCATCTGATTAATGAACTCCCACTCAGATAGACATCCCTCTAGTCATCTAAGTGATACATGATCCGAGTCAAACTAGGCCGTGTCGGATCATCACATGAGACAGACTAGTCATCATCGGTGAACATCTCCATGTTGATCGTATCTACTATACGACTCATGTTCGACCTTCCGGTCTCTTGTGTTCCAAGGCCATGTCTGTACATGCTAGGCTCGTCAAGTCAACCTAAGTGTTTTGCATGTGTTCCGAGGCCATGTCTGTACATGCTAGGCTTGTCAACACCCGTTGTATTCGAACGTTAGAATCTATCACACCCGATCATCACGTGGTGCTTCGAAACAACGAACCTTCACAACGGTGCACAGTTAGGGGGAACACGTCTCTTGAAATTTTAGTGAGGGATCATCTTATTTATGCTACCGTCGTTCTAAGCAAATAAGATGTAAACATGACAAACATCACATGCAAATCATAAAGTGACGTGATGTGGCCAATATCATCTTGCGCCTTTGATCTCCATCTTTGAGGCGCGGCATGATCACCTTCGTCACCGGCATGACACCATGATCTCCATCATCATGATCTCCATCATTGTGTCTTCATGAAGTTGTCTCGACAACTATTACTTCTACTACTATGGCTAACGGTTAGCAATAAAGTAAAGTAATTACATGGCGTTTTCATTGACACGCAGGTCATACAATAAATTAAGACAACTCCTATGGCTCCTGCCGGTTGTCATACTCATCGACATGCAAGTCGTGATTCCTATTACAAGAACATGATCAATCTCATACATCACATATATCATTCATCACATCCTTTTGGCCATATCACATCACATAGCACATGCTGCAAAAACAAGATAGACGTCCTCTAATTGTTGTTGCAAGTTTTTACGTGGCTTGTATAGGTTTCTAGCAAGAACGTTTCTTACCTACGTAAGACCACAACGTGATATGCCAATTTCTATTTACCCTTCATAAGGACCCTTTTCATCGAATCCGTTTCGACTAAAGTGGGAGAGACAGACACCCGCTAGCCACCTTATGCAACTAGTGCATGTCAGTCGGTGGAACCTGTCTCACGTAAGCGTACGTGTAAGGTCGGTCCGGGCCGCTTCATCCCACAATACCGCCGAAACAAGATAAGACTAGTAGCGGCAAGAAGAATTGGCAACATCTACGCCCACAACTGCTTTGTGTTCTACTCGTGCATAGAAACTACGCATAAACCTGGCTCTGATTCCACTGTTGGGGAACATAGCAGAAATTCAAAATTTTCTACGCATCACCAAGATCAATCTATGGAGTAATCTAGCAACGAGGGGAAGGGGAGTGCATCTACATACCATTGTAGATCGCGATGCAGAAGCGTTGCAAGAACGCGGATGAAGGAGTGGTACTCGTAGCGATTCAGATCGCGGTTGATTCCGATCTAAGCACCGAAGAACGGTGCCTCCGCGTTCAACACACGTGCAGCCCGGTGACGTCTCCCACGCCTTGATCCAGCAAGGAGAGAGGGAGAGGTTGGGGAAGACTCCATCCAGCAGCAGAACAACGGCATGGTGGTGATGGAGGAAAGTGGCAATCCTGCAGGGCTTCGCCAAGCACCGCGGGAGAGGAGGAGAAAGAGGGGTAGGGCTGCGCCATGAGAGAGAGGTTCTCGTATGTTTGCAGCCCCAAATACCTCAAGTATATATAGGGGAAGGGGAGGGGCTGCGCCCCCATCTAGGGTTCCCTCCCCAGGGGTGGCGGCAGCCCCCAAACCCATCTAGGGTGCGGCCAAGGTGAAGAGAGAGGGGGGCGCCACTAGGGTGGGCCTTAAGGCCCATCTGGACCTAGGGTTTGCCCCCTCCCACTCTCCCTGCGCCTTGGGCCTTGGTGGGGGGGCGCACCAGCCCACCTGGGGCTGGTCCCCTCCCACGCAGCCTTCTGGGGCTGGTGGCCCCACCTGGTGGACCCCCGGGACCCTCCCGGTGGTCCCGGTACATTACCGATAGCACCCGAAACCTTTCCGGTGACCAAAATAGGACTTCCCATATATTAATCTTTACCTCCGGACCATTCCGGAACTCCTCGTGACGTCCGGGATCTCATCTGGGACTCCGAACAACATTCGGTAACCACATATATCTATTCCCTATAACCCTAGCGTCATTGAACCTTAAGTGTGTAGACCCTACGGGTTCGGGAACCATGCAGACATGACCGAGACGTTCTCCGGTCAATAACCAACAGCGGGATCTGGATACCCATGTTGGCTCCCACATGTTCCACGATGATCTCATCGGATGAACCACGATGTCAGGGATTCAATCAATCCCGTATACAATTCCCTTTGTCTATCGGTATGTTACTTGCCCGAGATTCGATCATCGGTATCCCGATACCTTGTTCAATCTCGTTACTGGCAAGTCTCTTTACTCGTTCCGTAACTCACATCATCCCGTGATCAACTCCTTGGTCACATTGTGCACATTATGATGATGTCCTACCGAGTGGGCCCAGAGATACCTCTCCGTTTACACGGAGTGACAAATCCCAGTCTCGATTCGTGCCAACCCAACAGACACTTTCGGAGATACCTGTAGTGCACCTTTATAGCCACCCAGTTACGTTGTGACGTTTGGTACACCCAAAGCATTCCTACGGTATCCGGGAGTTGCACAATCTCATGGTCTAAGGAAATGATACTTGACATTAGAAAAGCTCTGAGCAAACGAACTACACGATCTTGTGCTAGGCTTAGGATTGGGTCCTGTCCATCACATCATTCTCGTAATGATGTGATCCAGTTATCAATGACATCCAATGTCCATGGTCAGGAAACCGTAACCATCTATTGATCAACGAGCTAGTCAACTAGAGGCTTACTAGGGACATGGTGTTGTCTATGTATCCACACATGTATCTGAGTTTCCTATCAATACAATTCTAGCATGGATAATAAACGATTATCATGAACAAGGAAATATAATAATAACCAATTTATTATTGCCTTTAGGGCATATTTCCAACACTGCACACCCCCTGGGGAAGATAAAAATCAGCAAGGTGCGCATTCAGAGGATTGAAAGGAGATGGGCAAAAGAGTGGAGGGAGTACAGGTATGTGACTCCAAAATACATGAAGAAATTCGCTATTACTCCTCCATGCTCAAGACCACCATTGGCACCTGGCAAAGAGGCAGATCCCACTAGCATCAAGCTCGGTGAGGATTTTCCTGAAGAATGGGCCAAGCGCTAGGCCAAAATGGCCAAACAAGCTAAGGAAGCAGTGAAGAAATTCAACGAAGACTCTACTGCCGCTGCTGCTGAGGCCTCTGTAAGGCCGAAGAAATCCATGGCAAAGAAGCCTGCGCACAAGCCAAGTGCTTCTTCTTCAATGCCATCACGGCCAATTTCCTCAGCTAAGCCCTCACGGCCAATTCCTCAAGCCGCCCCTGCTCCTCCAAAGTCCTCAGCTGCTCCGACAAAATCCTCAGCACCTGTGCATCTCGCCACGTGCCAAAGGACTACATGCATCTCTATTGCCGCAGGAGCTTCGGCTAGTTCCTCAGCTGCACCAAATTCTTCAATAGGACCCTCTCTGCTGAAGACAAAGACCACTGCTGGACGTGGCTCTCGCCCAAGTCCTCACAAGAAGCAGGTCGCCTTCCAAGTGCCGTCTGAAGAAGACGAAGCTGATAATGAAGAACTTCCTGAGGTCATCAGAGATAGGCAAGTCAGGGCCGCTAGAGCCAAAGGCACAAGTGTGCCACTGCTTTTTGATCCAAAGTTGATCCTCGACTACATTGACCTCTGGCACAAGGACCCAAACACTCCTATGCCTGATTTCAAGTTGACACCTGGCCAAAGTCACATGCTGACCCATTTCATCCAACAAGAAAAATGGAAATATGAGAAGGCCAGGCAGCTCAAGAAAGCATAGTACAGGAAGGAGAAGTTCCTGAAGAACAACGTTTTCTCTATGACAACTGATGAACTTGTAAAGATCTAGTCTGAAATCAAAGTCCTCAACGATCATTTCAACGCTAACTATGCTGATTGGAAAGGAGCCAAGGTCCGGTTTGTTAAACTGACTGAGAAGTTCACCACCAATGTTGCAGCCCCATCGCAACAAGAAATTCCTCAGGCTGATGCATCTGCTCAGCCAACTGAAGATGTCACGACCGGTTTTCCAATAAAAATATTTATTGAGAAATCGATCCCTTTTACGGACCAGTAGAGAAGAATTTCTTCTTACTGGTAGACAAAATCTTGATCACAGAAGAAAATACCAGGAGTACTAAAGATAATACAAGGTTGAGCGGAGACTGCTCAACAATTTATTACAAGCACGCCAATAATACATAAAGGCGGACAGGGTGGCATAACTACTAACTCACGATAAAAGCGGTGGTGGGTATATCACAGTGAAGTGGGTGACATGACTCCTGAAACTAACAGCTCTTCGAGCGTCGGAGTGAGGCTCGAGGATACTTATTGTGGGTGGCGGAAGCGTATATAATACAAGTGACCATTATCCAGGATCGCACGGGACTGACTGGGACTCCTCTAGGCGTCGGACTCGCTATCAAACTCTTCATACATGAGATCGCCTTCGTCAACATCTGGCCAAATCAACAAGCCAGGTGAGTACTATGAAAGTACTCGCAAGACAGTTCGGACATAAGATATAACAAATGTAAACATGATGCATATGAACAGATTGATAGAGCGCACTCAAATAACGAGATAATAATGCATGGGAAAATAAAAGGGAAGTCGGGCGGTAGTCCTCCCGAAATTCCAAAGTAATACTGAGGGCCAGACGAGTGTCTGAATGACTCCTCGAAAGGATACAAATGAAATAACAATGCTGCAGCCGGGCGTCAAGGCGACACCACATAAAGGGCTTATAATGGAAAATAAATGAGAGTGCGTGCCACAGTCGGACGTCTGAAGCGACATCACATAAAGGGCTTATATCAAAAGGAAATAACGGACATGCCATAGTCGGACGTCTGAGCGACATCACATAAAGGGCTTATATCAAAAGTAAATAACAAGAATGCCACAGTCGGACGTCTGAGCGACATCACATAAAGGGCTTATATTAAAAGTAAATAACAAGAATGCCACAGTCGGACGTCTGAGCGACATCACATAAAGGGCTTATATTTCACAACTTAATATTTCAGTAGCTCATGAATTTAATTCATTTCACGGGAAAATTTCAAGTACGAGATAAAATAAAGGTTAGTCCATCCACAGGAATAACAATGCAACCGGGTTCGCCACTTAAGCTTGTTCACCGGGGATTTACCACGAGGACTGACATAGATATGGATACACTGGCCACGGTCCGTGATCACGGACACGACGACTCGGAAGGATTTGACTCTGCAGAGTTTGTACTTTAACCACAGCCAACGGATTTCAGTAGTCACAAGGACTAGTTCCGTTTACGGTGTTTTAGGAGAAACACATCTAACCAGTACACACCCATTCAACATTCCGATGCCAGGAATCACCCTCGGCAACGTTCAAGAAAAACCTTGAGACGGGGAGGCTACAACCTCGCGTAGCATGGGATCAAATTTATATACGCGCGCTCTAAGGGGTGCCCCCCTCTCGGTCCCAACCGGAAACACCCATGCCCCCTGACCGGATGACTGGCTTTAATCCAGGGCCATGGAACCCTCATCCCGGCCCCTCTATTTGGTGTGTACACGGAAAGAGGTTACCAACTTACTAAACTGTATTCCTTGCAGAAAACATGTGGCAGCACGAAAGGGGAAGGACGGTAACGTGGCTCAATCCACGTTAACGTTGGAGTTTATCGGAAGACGTAAGACTGGCATGCTACAACAATACCATCTCACTACCTTTCATGTCACCACATGATCAGGTCATCTCTCATCAGAGATCACGATAACTTCGAAACACACGGTCAGTTGCCTTGCATGCAACGTAAAACTCACCGATGCTCTTATGCCATGCACAAACCATTCAAGCAAACATGCAAAACACCTATCATATCAAAGGTTCAAACATGCTTGCCTGGTTCGGAGAAGTCGGAGTCTAGCTCGGCGAAGTTCGCGGCTCCGTCACCTCTTCCGGAACCTACGGTATAGCGAAAACGTACACTAACGTGAAAATCATCACGTGCATAAAAAAATTTCCAAATTTTTTCCAAATAAATACTATAAAAAAACTAGACAAAAATATAAGACTGACAGAAAAAGAATCAATCAAAAATCATCTTTTATTAAAAAGATATAAGGGTTTTAGTCCAGGGACTAATCTGTGATGAAACAGAAAAGATCCAGGGACTTAACTGAGAAAACAGAAAACGGTTCGGAAAGAAATGCGCCAGCCCAAAGAGAAAACGTATTTGCCCGAAGGCGCCAACAGAAAACGGTTCGAGGGGGAAAAAGAGGAGAGGCTGACGGGAGGGGTCCACCCGTCAGGTTTAAAAACGGCCAACGGAGCTCGCCGGCGCCCGAAGGCTGCGGTGGTCGCCGGCGTCGAACCACAGCGAGGCAGAGAGATCGGAGGGTACCAAGAGTTTCAGGGTGTTCTTCTGCGTCGATGGGTGGTGGACTTGGTCGTCGGAGAGCACCACGTCGACGGCGACACTTTCTCCGGCGGACGGTGGTTCGGGCGATGGTGGAGTACTCCGGTGGGTGCAGCAAACTCCAAATTGAAGCGCGGGTCAGCAGAGTGGATGCATTAGGAAGCTACTGGCAAGAGCTGAGAGGTAGAGGTGCACGCACGGGGGTGAATCAAGCTGGATCCCGTGGCGGGTCGAGGCGGCCGGAGTTGGGGAAGAAGGCTCCCTCGGGGCTCTTCCAGTGGCTTGGCGTGGTATTGGTGGAGTGCAGAGGTGGTGTGGGTTCGAGTTCGAGCTCGGGGCCTCTATTTATAGGCGATCCGAGGGGGTGGCCGTGAACGGGGTAGCTCCGGCGAGCGATTACGGCGAGGCAGGGGTTGGGCAGGGAGCTTAAGTGGCCAGGCAACATCAGAGAGGTTCACTGGTGCCGTTCCCCCGCTAAACCTCGGTCGGGCTTGGCGTAATGCGCCGATCCTCGACGGGGCGGCCGTACGGGCACGGCGGCGGCAGAGAGCGCGCTCCGCGCCTAGCAGTTCACGATGAAGGGTGGCAGCGCGCACGGGCGAGTGGGTGGCCACGCGGCGGCCTCCGGTGGCTTGGGCGGCGCTGGACGGCGCCGTCTATGCTGTGCCTCTCTCTGGCAGCCGCAAAGCCGCCGCTCACGGGGTGGCGCACCTCCGCCTGCTCGTCACCGACGCCAGCTAGCCTCCAGACGATCATGCGGCGCAGGGATAAGAAGGCGGGGACAGGGAGCAAGGCGCCACCGCGGTACTGGCGAGATCGACATCGGTCTCTGAAGAAAACGACAGCAACTACTGAAACTGTTACTTTGAAAACTGAACTTGACAGAAACAGTGCTCTTCAGGTGTTCGACGAAATGATTTGGCATGAAGAAAATTTTTTCTGGAGCTGGGACTTGGTGAGGTGACCTCTAATGCACCCAGAGGCTGCCTGAATTTTCTCAGATTTTTAGGAGGAGAATTCAAATGAATTTCATCAAATTTGGCAAATAAGGTCCAAACTTGCAGCAAGCACAATTTGAAATATTTGAACTGGAGATCAGTGGATCTTCATGGATCTTGGTTGAGGGCTCTAAGGACTAGCTAGGGAAATTGGTTTGGAGGCAGAAATCAAAGTAGAAAGGGTAGCTCCTTTGTAAATCTCCAAGAGCCAAAGTAGAGGGCAGAAATATTTTTGATAAGAAATAAATGGGAGAGAAATTTATGGGGAGGTTCAAACTGCTGGATTTGAAGTATATCATGATCCGAAGATGGGGAAAGGCTTTTGGGAGGGGATTTCCACTTGGGTCATGGCAAGAGGGATTTTTGAAAGGGGAAAAGATCACTCCAAATGCCATAGGGCTATTTAAAAGATTTTCAAAAAAATATTTTTCCAAATGAAAAACCCTTGAGCCAAAATTAGATGAAAAACCTCCAAGACCAATAATCAAGTCTTGGGTGAATCCAAACAAAATATTTGTCACGAAAGAAAAATTTTGAGAGGGAGAGTTCTTTAGAAGAAAATTGAAATACCCTCCTCAAATCAAATAAAAGATTTTGATAAAACCAAAATAAAAATTTTGGGTGTCACAACACCTACCCCCTTAGGAAAAATCTCGTCCTCGACATTTCAGCTGATCCTCAAATAGATGTGGGTACTCTGGCTGAAGAAAATCTTCTCTTTCCCATGTAGCTTCATCCTCGGTGTGATTGCTCCACTGAACCTTGAAATTTTTTATCGTTTTCTAACAGGTCCTCCTTTCAGACTCTGCCAATATCTTTACTGGTCACTCTCTGTAGGTGAGGTCTGGTTGCACATCAATGCTCTCATGAGATACATGCTTCTCCGGGTTGTTCACACATTTCCTCAACTTTGAGACGTGAAACACGTCGTGGACGTCTGACAATTCCTTGGGTAGGTCTAGCTGGTAGGCTACTGTGCCTCTTCGTGCAACTATACAAAAGAGTCCAATAAATCTCGGGGCTAGCTTCCCCTTAATTTTGAACCGTACGTTGCAGGCCCCTCATAGGAGACACTCGGAGGTATATGTAATCACCAGGTTCAAAGCTGACCTCACGATGTTTTCGATCGTAATAGCTCTTCTGTCGGCTTTGAGCTGTCTTGAGTCTGTCCCTGATCTGTTTAACCTTCTCCTCGACCTCCTTGAGCATGTCTGGGCCGAAGATACGACTGTCACCTGTTTCTGACCAATTTAGTGGGGTACGACATCTCCATCCGTACAGTGCTTCAAAAGGTGCCATTTGCAGACTGGCTTGGTAACTGTTGTTGTAAGCAAACTCGGCATACGGCAGACTTTCTTCCCAACTGGATCCATAGGTGAGCACACAGGCTCTCAGCATGTCCTCTAGGATTTGGTTCACATGTTCCGTTTGTCCATCCGTCTAAGGGTGGTACGCTGTACTGAATGCTAGTTGCGTGCCCAGAGCTTGTTGTAGGTGATCCCAAAATTTAGAGACAAATTGAGTGCCTCGATCGGATATTATAGTCTTTGGGACTCCATGCAAACAAACTATACGGGAGAGATAAAGCTTGGCTAGCCTTTGAGTGGAGTAGGTCGTCTTCACGGGAATGAAATGTGCTACCTTGTTTAGCCTATCTGTGATGACCCATATGGCATCATTTCCGCGTTGTGATCGAGGTAGTCCGACGATGAAGTCCATTCCAATTTCATCCCATTTCCATTCCGGTATCATGTTTGGCTGTAATAGCCCTGCTGGCTTTTGATGCTCGGCTTTTATGCGTTGACAAGAATCGCAACAAGCAATAAATGCGGCTATATCCCTTTTCATACCGTGCCACCAAAATCTTTCCTGAATGTCTTTGTACATTTTGGTTCCTCCAGGGTGGATCGAGTATGGGGCGGTGTGGCTTTCGGTTAGGATTTGTTGCTTGAGTTCCTCAATGTTTGGTACGCAAAGTCTGTCCCCGTACCATAATATTCCTTCATTGTCTGTGACGAACTCTGAAGCCTTGCCAAGGTTCATTTTTCTCTTTATACCTTCGATGCTGGGATGCCCATCCTGAGCCTTCTTAATTTGTTCCATAAGGGTGGGATGTATTTCCAGATTTGATATGGTGCCCTCAGAGACTAACACCATGTTGAGTCTAGTGAACTCCTGCTGAAACTCAGGCCTCAAGTTTTGTGGACTGTCGTTGCCCGGGCTGGGGTTCCGACTAAGAGCATCTGCCACTACATTTGCTTTCCCTGGATGGTAGTGAATGCCGACATCATAGTCCTTGACCAATTCCAACCAGCGTCGTTGTCGTAAATTTAGCTCTGGTTGTGTGAAAATATATTTAAGGCTCTTATGGTCTGTATATATTTCACATCGATTTCCCAGCAGAAAGTGCCTCCACTCCTTGAGTGCATGGATGACGGCTGCTAGCTCCAAGTCATGAATAGGATAATTTTCCTCATGTTTCCATAGTTGCCTGGAAGCATATGCGACAACTCTGCCGTCCTGCATCAATACGCATCCGAGGCCCTTCCGGGATGCGTCACAATACACTTCAAAACTCTTGTGTATGTCTGGCACGGTCAAAACTGGTGCTGTTGTTAGTTTCTTCTTGAGTTCTTGGAAGCTTTTCTCGCACGCTTCCGTCCATACAAACTTCATGTCTTTCTTGAGCAACTGGGTCATTGGTTTTGCCACAGTGGAGAATCCTTCAATAAATCTCCGGTAATATCCAGCCATTCCCAGGAAACTCCGCACATCTGTCACGTTGGCTGGTGGTTTCCAGTCAAGTATGGCTTTGACTTTTTCTGGGTCTACGGCCACGCCTTCTTGGGTTAATATGTGGCCTAGGAAACCAACTTGCCTTAGCCAAAATTCACATTTGCTAAATTTGGCGTACAATTGATGTTTCCTTAATTCTCCCAAAACAATTCTGAGATGTTCAGCATGCTCTTCTGGTGTCCTTGAATATACTAGAATATCGTCAATGAACACCACAACAAATTTGTCCATGAATTTCATAAACACTTTGTTCATGAGGTGGACGAAATAAGCGGGGGCGTTCGTCAGTCCAAACGGCATTACTGTGAACTCATATAATCCGTATCTGGAGGTGAATGCTGTCTTAGGGATATCTTCTGTCCGTACTTTCAATTGATGATATCCCGATCTCAAATCAATTTTTGAGAACACCTTGGCTTGCACGAGCTGGTCAAACAAATCATTTATCCGTGGCATCGGATATTTGTTTTTAATGGTGACCATATTGAGAGCTCGATAGTCTATACACAACCTCAATGTCCCATCCTTTTTCTTGGCGAATAACACTGGTGAACCCCAAGGTGAGGAGCTGGCTCGAATAAATCCTTTGTCCAGTAATTCTTTTATTTGCTTCTTCGATTCTACCAACTCTGAGGGTGCCATTCTATAAGGTTTCTTACAGATGGGAGTGGTGCCAGGTGCTAGTTCGATGCTGAACTCTATCTCTCGGTCTGGTGGCATGCCTGGTAGTTCTTCAGGAAATACGTCTGGAAACTCACACACCACTGGAACTTTTCTCAGTTCTGAAATGTCTACTTTGTTCAACTTTGGTTGCCGTGACCGTGGTCTCTCTTGAGTTGTAACCTTTATTGTCTTGCCGTGATGGTGAGTGAGAATCACGGTCCGATTGAAACAGTCAATAAATCCTTTGTTGGTGGTCAACCAGTCCATCCCTAGGATGACATCCAGTCCTTTATTTTCCAACACGATGAGATTAGCTTGAAACTTTAGTCCTTCGAACTCAATGATCACTCCTTGGCAGTAACTCTGAGCGATCTGCTTATTTCCGGGGGACTTAATGATCATAGATTTTTCCAAAGGGAGTATCGGAAAACCATGTTGCAAAACCAAACTCTTCGAAACGAACGAGTGAGAAGCTCCAGAATCAAACAAAACCGTGGCAGGTACTGTGTTGACAGGGAACGTACCGAGCACGATGTCTGGGGCATTCTGCGCTTCTTCTCTGGTCACATGGTTCAGGTGACCCTTCCTGTGGTTGTTGCTGGGATTGAAATTGTTGCGCTTGGGGGCTGGATTATTCCCACCATTGTTCGGTTTGGGGGCCGAGTTCCTTGGCTTTGGGCACTGTTTGGCATAGTGCCCTTCTTCACCACAAGCATAGCAAGTGACCCCTGGATGGTATGTGAAGTCCTTGTCCCTCGAATGAAACTGTCTGGTTGGCCTTAGATCAGTAGTCGTGGATTTTCTTGCTTCAATCCTCTGAACATCAGTCTTGCTTCGGTTGTTGCGAGCAAGAGTCGTCTTGTCCCGCTTTCGCTTACGAATATCTTCCAGACTGCAGCGCTCATTCTCCAAAGTAATGGCCTTGTCAACCAGAGTTTTGAAATCTGGGAAAGTGTGTATGACCAGTTGGCATCTTAATGCTGGCGCCAGTCCGTCCAAAAACTTTTCCATCCTTTTGTTCTCAGTCATATGCTCATCGTGGGCATAACGAGATAGCTGGGTAAACTGACCGTTGTATTCTGTCACTGACATGCCTCTTTGCTTGAGGTCATCAAATTCTCTTTTCTTGATTTTTATGATGCTCCTGGGGATGTGTGCCCCACGAAAGCCTTCCTTAAATTCTTCCCAGGTGATGTTGTGTCCACTGGGATGCATGTGTAGGAAGTTTTCCCACCATGCTGCAGCTGCTCCAGTGACGTAGTGAGGTGCATAAAGCACCTTCTCATGATCTGAACATTGAGCAATAATCAACTTTCTTTCGATGTCACGAAGCCAATCATCGGATTCAAGCGGCCTATCAGTGTGAGCAAACGTTGGAGTGCGTGTCTTTTGCAGTTCAGACAACTTGGAGTGTGGTTGGTATGGCTCACGGTGATTTCCCATATTGATGACGTGATTCATCATTTCTTGGTGTTGCTGCTGGCTTTGTTCGAAAAGGCGGCATACTTGAGATAAGGCTGCCTCATTGTCCTGTTGACTAGACTGTCCCTGAGTGAAGTTGTTGCTGGTCTGTGTTCCATAAACTTCTTCTGGTTGATTGGGCATGGAACGAGTACACGGACAAGACATTTTCCACTCTGGGGTATTATTTTGCAAAATCATGAGAAGAACGGTGTGGCACAAGGAAAATCTTGCAAAGACAAAAAATTTAAAAGACCTCAAGATTTTTCCAAGGAAATATTTGACCGCGCACGGAGAAGAACAGCTTAGCACATATCTTACACGCGAAACACAAACATACGATACAGCACTCAGGATGTGCGTACACATTCCTGACATGTTATTTAGGCTAGCACACTCCTCCGGGATTCTACATGAAGCGCGCACAAATACTACAAACCAACGTACACATAAAACATAACATACATGCAGACACACGTGCGGCTACTAGGCGCACTCAGTCGGAGATGGTGAAGATGTCCTTCCCCTTGCTGAGGGTAAGACCCAGCGGTGCAGGAGACTCAACCTCCACCTCCTCCCTAGTAGGCTCCAGGCGCGTAGCACGGCGCTGAGGTGATGGCGCGGGTGCGACAGGCGGCAGTGCGGGTGCGGCAGGCGGTGCAGCCCTGACTGGAGTAGGAGCGATGACTCGGTCGAACTCCTCAGTAGTAGGCAGACGGCGAGCGGTGGCCAAAATGGCCGGTGAATAAGATGCTGAGGACGAGACGAAAGTCAGTGGCGGTGCCATGTGGAGAAGCTCCTTCCTGCTGGCAGGACGGCCCCGAACTAAGTCCATGCGGGCAGCCACAAGATCGTCCACGAGGTTGTCGAAAGATTCCTCCAGAGCTTTGAGATACTCCACAATCATCTCGATGGCTTCATCTCGCTCTCCCCTATGGCAGGCGATTGCATAGTGACAAGTATATGGCACATGGCATGGGAGGTAGCGGTAGCGACGAGTCTTCATCATAGGAAGGATATCCCGAAGGTGAGCTATCGCCTCACGGGCGGCCATCTGCATGGCATGCCTCTCCGTAGGCATGGCCCTTCCCACAAAACGGAAGTGGCGAGACGCAGAACGTCCTCCCTTGAATTGCACCACGGCCTGGTGCATAGACACGTCGTCGATGAGCTTGTGCTGGTAAAGCGTGAACTCCGGACGAGTCGCTGGCCCGATCGCGAGTTTGGTGATGGAGACGAGGAGTTGGACAAACCCCTCGGGCACATTAGTGAACACCCGAGTCTCGCAGTCGTTGCCAGCCATCTACAAAAGTAGGCAAAAATTCTGAGTAGTCATATCATAAATTTATCATGACCAACAGAAAATAGCTACATTTGCAAAATGCTGAAAAAGCACTAAAGACGCTAATAACCGATTAGCGATCGCACCTAGTGGCTTCCTACAGTCAGCCTGGCTCTGATACCAAGCTTGTCACGACCGGTTTTCCAATAAAAATATTTATTGAGAAATCGATCCCTTTTACGGACCAGTAGAGAAGAATTTCTTCTTACTGGTAGACAAAATCTTGACCACAGAAGAAAATACCGGGAGTACTAAAGATAATACAAGGTTGAGCGGAGACTGCTCAACAATTTATTAGAAGCACGCCAATAATACATAAAGGCGGATAGGGTGGCATAACTACTAACTCACGATAAAAGCGGTGGTGGGTATATCACAGTGAAGTGGGTGACATGACTCCTGAAACTAACAGCTCTTCGAGCGTCGGAGTGAGGCTCGAGGATACTTATTGTGGGTGGCGGAAGCGTATATAATACAAGTGACCATTATCCAGGATCGCACGGGACTGACTGGGACTCCTCTAGGCGTCGGACTCGCTATCAAACTCTTCATCCATGAGATCGCCTTCGTCAACATCTGGCCAAATCAACAAGCCAGGTGAGTACTATGAAAGTACTCGCAAGACAGTTCGGACATAAGATATAACAAATGTAAACATGATGCATATGAACAGATTGATAGAGCGCACTCAAACAACGAGATAATAATGCATGGGAAAATAAAAGGGAAGTCGGGCGGTAGTCCTCCCAAAATTCCAAAGTAATACTGAGGGCCAGACGAGTGTCTGAATGACTCCTCGAAAGGATACAAATGAAATAACAATGCTGCAGCCGGGCGTCAAGGCGACACCACATAAAGGGTTTATAATGGAAAATAAATGACAGTGCGTGCCACAGTCGGACGTCTGAAGCGACATCACATAAAGGGCTTATATCAAAAGTAAATAACGGACATGCCACAGTCGGACGTCTGAGCGACATCACATAAAGGGCTTATATCAAAAGTAAATAACAAGAATGCCACAGTCGGACGTCTGAGCGACATCACATAAAGGGCTTATATTAAAAGTAAATAACAAGAATGCCACAGTCGGACGTCTGAGCGACATCACATAAAGGGCTTATATTTCACAACTTAATATTTCAGTAGCTCATGAATTTAATTCATTTCACGGGAAAATTTCAAGTACGAGATAAAATAAAGGTTAGTCCATCCACAGGAATAACAATGCAACCGGGTTTGCCACTTAAGCTTGTTCACCGGGGATTTACCACGAGGACTGACATAGATATGGATACACTGGCCACGGTCCTTGATCACGGACACGACGACTCGGAAGGATTTGACTCTGCAGAGTTTGTACTTTAACCACAACCAACGGATTTCAGTAGTCACAAGGACTAGTTCCGTTTACGGTGTTTTAGGAGAAACACATCTAACCAGTACACACCCATTCAACATTCCGATGCCAGGAATCACCCTCGGCAACATTCTAGAAAAACCTTGAGACGGGGAGGCTACAACCTCGCGTATCATGGGATCAAATTTATATACGCGCGCTCTAAGGGGTGCCCCCCTCTCGGTCCCAACCGGAAACACCCATGCCCCCTGACCGGATGACTGGCTTTAATCCAGGGCCATGGAACCCTCATCCCGGCCCATCTATTTGGTGTGTACACGGAAAGAGGTTACCAACTTACTAAACCGTATTCCTTGCAGAAAACATGTGGCAGCACGAAAGGGGAAGGACGGTAATGTGGCTCAGTCCACGTTAATGTTGGAGTTTATCGGAAGACGTAAGACTGGCACGCTACAACAATACCATCTCACTACCTTTCATGTCACCACATGATCAGGTCATCTCTCATCAGAGATCACGATAACTTCGAAACACACGGTCAGTTGCCTTGCATGCAACGTAAAACTCACCGATGCTCTTATGCCATGCACAAACCATTCAAGCAAACATACAAAACACCTATCATATCAAAGGTTCAAACATGCTTGCCTGGTTCGGAGAAGTCGGAGTCTAGCTCGGCGAAGTTCGCGGCTCCGTCACCTCTTCCGGAACCTACGGTATAGCGAAAATGTACACTAACGTGAAAATCATCGCGTGCATAAAAATTGTTCCTAAATTTTTCCAAATAAATACTATAAAAAACTAGACAAAAATATAAGACTGACAGAAAAAGAATCAATCAAAAATCATCTTTTGTTAAAAAGATATAAGGGTTTTAGTCCAGGGACTAATCTGTGATGAAACAGAAAATATCCAGGGACTTAACTGAGAAAATAGAAAACGGTTCGGAAAGAAATGCGCCAGCCCAAAGAGAAAACGTATTTGCCCGAAGGCGCCAACAGAAAACGGTTCGAGGGGGGAAAAGAGGAGAGGCTGACGGGAGGGGTCCACCCGTCAGGTTTAAAAACGGCCAACGGAGCTCGCCGGCGCCCGAAGGCTGCGGTGGTCGCCGGCATCGAACCACGGCGAGGCAGAGAGATCGGAGGGTACCAAGAGTTTCAGGGTGTTCTTCCGCGTCGGTGGGTGGTGGACTTTGTCGTCGGAGAGCACCACGTCGACGGCGACACTTTCTCCGGCGGACGGTGGTTCGGGCGATGGTGGAGTACTCCGATGGGCGCTGCAAACTCCAAATTGAAGCGCGGGTCAGCAGAGTGAATGCATTAGGAAGCTACTGGCAAGAGCTGAGAGGTAGAGGTGCACGCACGGGGGTGAATCGAGCTGGATCCCGTGGCGGGTCGAGGCGGCCGGAGTTGGGGAAGAAGGCTCCCTCGGGGCTCTTCCAGTGGCTTAGCGTGGTATTGGTGGAGTGCAGAGGTGGTGTGGGTTCGAGTTCGAGCTCGGGGCCTCTATTTATAGGCGATCCGAGGGGGTGGCCGTGAACGGGGTAGCTCCGGCGAGCGATTACGGCGAGGTAGGGGTTGGGCAGGGAGCTTAAGTGGCCAGGCAACATCAGGGAGGTTCACTGGTGCCGTTCCCCCGCTAAACCTCGGTCGGGCTTGGCGTAATGCGCCGATCCTCGACGGGGCGGCCGTACGGGCACGGCGGCGGCAGAGAGCGCGCTCCGCGCCTAGCAGTTCACGACGAAGGGTGGCAGCGCGCACGGGCGAGTGGGTGGCCACGCGGCGGCCTCCGGTGGCTTGGGCAGCGCTGGACGGCGCCGTCTACGCTGGGCCTCTCTCTGGCAGCCGCAAAGCCGCCGCTGCCGTCGCTCACGGGGTGGCGCACCTCCGCCTGCTCGTCACCGACGCCTGCTAGCCTCCAGACGATCGTGCGGCGCAGGGATAAGAAGGCGGGGACAGGGAGCAAGGCGCCACCGCGGTACTGGCGAGATCAGCATCGGTCTCTGAAGAAAACGACAGCAACTACTGAAACTGTTACTCTGAAAACTGAACTTGACAGAAACAGTGCTCTTCAGGTGTTCGACGAAATGATTTGGCATGAAGAAAAAAATTTCTGGAGCTGGGACTTGGTGAGGTGACCTCTCAATGCACCCAGAGGCTGCCTGAATTTTCTCAGATTTTTAGGAGGAGAATTCAAATGAATTTCATCAAATTTGGCAAATAAGGTCCAAACTTGCAGCAAGCACAATTTGAAATATTTGAACTGGAGATCAGTGGATCTTCATGGATCTTGGTTGAGGGCTCTAAGGACTAGCTAAGGAAATTGGTTTGGAGGCAAAACTCAAAGTAGAAAGGGTAGCTCCTTTGTAAATCTCCAAGAACCACAGTAGAGGGCAGAAATATTTTTTATAAGAAATAAATGGGAGAGAAATTTATGGGGAGGTTCAAACTGCTGGATTTGAAGTATATCATGATCCAAAGATGGGGAAAGGCTTTTGGGAGGGGATTTCCACTTGGGTCATGGCAAGAGGGATTTTTGAAAGGGGAAAAGATCACTCCAAATGCCATAGGGCTATTTAAAAGATTTTCAAAAAAATATTTTTCCAAATGAAAAACCCTTGAGCCAAAATGAGATGAAAAACCTCCAAGACCTATAATCAAGTCTTGGGTGAATCCAAACAAAATATTTGTCACGAAAGAAATTTTTTGAGAGGGAGAGTTCTTTAGAAGAAAATTTAAATATCCTCCTCAAATCAAATAAAAGATCTTGATAAAACCAAAATAAAAATTTTGGGTGTCACAGAAGAACATGCCAGCACCGCTGATGATAATCAGGCTGCTGAGGAAAATGTGAGTTCCAGGGCTGATGACTGCATTCCAGCCGCTGAAGAAATTGCCAGGGCATCCACTAGTGGTGCGCCTGATGAAAATGATGAGGTCAAGGCAACTCCATCAGTTGTGCCTGAAGAAACTGAACCAAATTCCTCTGCTCCTCCTGCGCCTACCCCAACTCCGATCCTTCCATCTGCATCAGATGTCTAGAAGACCAAGGCTGCAGAGCGTGCAGCTGTGAAGAAAAGGAAAGCATCAGCTACTTCAGATTCTTCAGCTCCGAAGAAGATGAAGCCTTTGACCAGTTCATTTGCTAATCCAATTGATGTTGTTCCAGCTTCCTCCATGCCATCAAAGGAAATCATCCCTTTAGATGAAGAATATGAGATCCCTAGCGGATCTGATGAAGAAAGTCCTTCTGCTGCTTCGCTAGAGCAGATGGATGAAGAAATTGAAGCGGATCAAATCCCTTCAACACCAGTTGTTTCCTCGCCTATGCCTCAGTTCACAGCTGAAGAGGCTGGCGTTGAAGAAATGGAAGATGAAGATGTGGACATTGGCTGTACCACACTAGTGATGAATGATGACTTTTGGGAAAGTCAGCATCCCAATTCTCCACTCTTCACTCCACTGCAGCAAATTCCTCGGTCCCCAGTCACTACAGTTCAAATGGGATCTGATGAAGCTCATGAAGACATTCCAGCCACTAGTGCTGAAGAAAATGAGAATGAAGAATTGAAGAACCAGGCTGCGACTGAAGAAGAACCAGAAATTCCTCAGCCTGAAGAACCTGAGATTGTGATTCCTGAGGTCATCATGCAACTGACTGACACTCCTCTGCCCAAGCCAAAGGATCCATTCTCAAGGAAGCAAAATTCAAGGCTGATGATTTCTTCAGCGAGCATGTATTCTTCACCGAGTACAACCCTTATGACTCTGCTCGCATAAGGAAGAGGCGTTTCTGGACTGCCAGCCAGGCAAATTTCTATTCCTCAGTGCTGTTCGACAAAGACAAATTCTTCGATCATGAGCACATTCCTCACGTGGATATGGAATCTCTGCCGTGCTTTGAGCCAGTCCTAAGTGTTCTTCACGATGCTGGATTGTTAAATTTCTGCACTGACATCTGTGATTGGAATGAAGAACTTATTCTTCAATTTTATGCGACGCTGCACATCACCGGACACTCTGAAGATGTGAATTCATGGCTGCTGGACTGGATGTCTGAAAACACTCACTACAAAGCACCGCTACTGAATTACTTCGTGCTTTACCTCTCAGTCCGCCCCTTGAAGGTGCTTGCTGCATCTACAATGAACCTGAGCTTACCGATCACTACATGCAAGTGATGATGAAGCCTTTGAAGCCAGGTCAGGCCCCAAGAACAAAATTCCTTGTGAAGGAATTGTTGTATATGCCTCGGACTGTCTACCGCATTCTGTCGAAGACATTGAGTCCAATCAAGGGCCACGACTCAAATGAAGAAGAAGTCGTTGGCATCATGAAGAATCTGCTTTTCCATATCATTCATGGCATTCCCGTCAACTTCCATGATTTCTTCATGAGGACTCTGGCCAATGTGGCAATGTCACCATTTGAGTTGAAGCCTTATGCACCATGGATTATGAGATTCATCAGAACAAGGTCTTCACTCAACTATAAAGCTGATACACTGAACCATTGCAGCTACTTGCCCCCGATCGAAGTCCTCAAACGGACATTTTCCTCAGCTGATGAAAACGGCAAGGCTACTGCTATAATTGATGAAGGCATTCGTCCATTGGATGGACAATTTCGCAAGGCTGCATCCTACTCCACCAATGATGACTCTGCCACCCATGACTCTGCCGCAAACGCACCCAAGCAAAATCCTCAAGGCACACACCCAGGGTGATGACTGACCGTGAGCTTCTCCTCAGTCTTCATCAGAAGGTTGGTCGCAATCATAAATGGGTCAAGCGTCAGTTTGGTTCAATTCTTCACAACATGACTGCTACCCACAATGCAGTGAAGAAAAACCACTACTACCTTCATGAAACCCTCAACCGCACCTGGGCTGTTCTGTCTCAAGTCTATAGTGAACAAGATCTAAAGAAAATGGGTCTCAAGGAAGATCTTGACTGGGCTGCACCCCCGCCGAAGAAGTATAAGAAGGTCAAGTTTCCTTCCTTGGTGGCCAGCTCCTATTCTTCATCGCGCGGCACCGACGAGCATGAAGACTTGGACGACATTGCGGCAGGCCCTTCTACAACAAACGACCCCAACAACGCTGACGCTCCTTCATCACCTTGATATTCTTCAGGGGCGTTAGTCCTCATTTTCGACCCTTTTGGTCCTTTGATGACAAAGGGGGAGAAATTTGAGTTAGTCTTCAAGCGGGTCTATCTTATGGGCGTTTTTTCTAAGTTACAACTCTCGTTCTTCTGATGACTTTGCTGGATCGAGTGGTAAACTTAAACTCTATGGTGACCCGATACTGTTGCTGTGTTCTTCTGTATGCTTATTCCTCGTTAATGTTATTGCACGCATGCTGAATTACATCAGTCACCATATTTCATCATGCATTTCAAATTCTTCATATTATATTGTCAAATGCGTGTATGAATTACAAGATATAGGGGGATATCTCCATGATTCAATTCTTCAAGTGTGCATTGCTTCAAAAGCAAATTCCTCACTATGCATATCTTCAGGGGGAGTTCTTCTATATCTTGTAATCAAATTCCTCAATATCAGTATTTACACTTCATATGTTTATCCCCGTTGAAAACTTAACCTATATTGTCATCAATCACCAAAAAGGGGGATATTGTAAGTGCATCTAGTGCCCCTTAGTGATTTTGGTGTATTGAAGACTTATAGGTTAAGGGACTAATGTGTTTATGAGTGTACACAGGTCTATAAGTCTATTAGGAGTTTGATATTTGCAGAGAAAGTCGACCCCTAAAAATGAAGTTCTTCGACTGAAGACTTTTGTATTTCTGAAGACTTTCTGAAGACTTTGAAAGTGAAGAAATTGGTGTGACCTTGAAGACTTGGTATTCATTTGAGGAACATGAAGCGTGAAGACTTTTGGTTTCGTAGTTTCATTTTCTCCTTCTTGAGTCATAGGAAACACCGTACTGTTAAAGGGGGTCGAGGAAATACTAAGGAAAAATTTCCATGTGATGCTCAACTCAAAATCCTACACCTACCAATCCCTTCGAGTGAAGCCATTGGAAATCTCATACAGTTCAGTCATACTCTTCAGTGACAGAGACGAAGTTCTTCTGGCCAGTGCGGATTGCCTACACAGTGAGGAACATGATAGCCCTGAGGAATCTGAGCCTCAAATTTCCAACCGTTGTTGTGCTATGCGCCAGCTTTCCCAAAATATCTTACCCACCTAACGGTCATATCATTGAAGGGCATTTATGTCTTATCATGTCGGGCTGCTCCCTAGGCTGTAAATAGCCGCCCCCACAACCACTAGCTGGTTGGCTGCTCCGAAAGAAACTGACACTTGTCATTTGAGAGCATCCCATCCTCCGAGGACTTTGAGCGAAAATTATCAAGTGAGGAAAACCCAAACACCAACACCTACAAACCCAAAGTGATTGAGCATTACTGAAGAGATTGATCCTGCATGGATCCGACGCTTGTTACCTTTGAAGACTGTGCTGCTTCCAGACGGTTAGGCGTCAAGGTCTAGAGCATCCAAGAGGAAATCGTGGATTGCCGAGTGACCGAGTTTGTGAAGGTTTGGAAGTCACCTGAAGACTTACCACGAGTGATTGGACGAGGTCTATGTGACCTTAGTTCAAGGAGAATATGGTGAGGACTGTGTGTTCGGGACTGTCTGTCCTCAGGTTTAAGTACCTAGCCGCTCCAACCAGACGTACAACTGAGACAGCAGTTGGAACTGGTCTACCAAATCATTGTCTTCACCAAGCTAACTGGTTCTATTTCCTCAACTCTTTCATTTCTTCATTACTGTGTTGTATGCTTGTTCATATCTTGTTTGAATACTTTGACTGAAGACTTTCTCAATTTCCTCAGTTCAATTTCTTCAGTCTGTTTGTCTTCATCCTGTGTTATCCTGTCTTTACGCTTTTTGTACTCCGTGCTTGTCTTCATTTCATCATGATGACTATGCTTGTGTTCTACTATGCATACTTTTGAGTACTTATTCCGCTGCAAGTAGTTCTTCGCTAAGGAATTTCCTCACCCACAAATTCCTCAATGAAGAATTCATAAAAATCGCCTATTCACCCCCCTCTAGTCGATATAACGCACTTTCACTTCTGGCTTTAGAGTGATGTCCTTGGGGAGGGTATTTAGGTTAGGCCTGTGACCCTATCCTAGGTACATGTCCTCATCAGCCGGGGCATCCCCAAGCTTAGGCTCTTACATCTTTCCTTCATCCATTGTAAGATAACCCAAAACTTGAAAACTTCAATCACACAAAACTCAACAAAAACCTTCGTGAGATCCGTTAGTATAAGAAAAATAAACCACTACTATAAGTGCTGTATCAAACCAATTCATATTTTGTTTTTGTGTTATATATACTATATTCCAACTTTTCTATGGCAAAAACGCATCAAAGAAAACCATAGAGCCATCAAAATAAGCACACAACACAAAGAAAACAGAATCTGTCAAAACAGAACAGTCTATAGCAATCTGACTATTTCGAATACCTTTGTAACTCCAAAAACTCTGAAATATTAGGATGGCCTGAGAAATTTGTATATTGATCTACTGCAATTGGAATGGGTATTTTATCGCTGTCCGGTAAAAAATAATTATTATTTTTGTGAGCGCAAACTTTCTGTTTTTTACAGCGAGATCAAACAACTATTGCCCAAGAAGATCCTAAAGGCTCTACTTGGCACAAACACTAATTAAAACATAAAAAACACAATCATAAAAGTAGCATAATTGTGCTAATACTCAAAAACAAGAAGCAAAAAGCAAAAATAAATTTTATTCATTGGGTTGCCTCCCAACAAGCGCTATAGTTTTACACCCTTAGCTAGGCATAAAGCAAGGATTTAAGCTTTGTCATCTTTCTCCAACTCTTCAATCAAACACTTAGAATCCCTCAAAGATTTAGCATAAAGATTTTCAATAACAACACTCCTACGAATAAATTCAAAGATTTCATTCTTGCAAAAAGGATTTCTTATCACTTCAACAAAATCAGGGTGGATACTAATCATCTTAAGATCTTCTTTATTGCCACTACTAGATGTTGCACCCTTGTTCTTGGTAACTTTCCCAATTTTTATAGGAGTTTCTTCGGTGGTTTTAATGGAAGCAAAAGCCGTGCTTGGTTTACTAAATATTTCCTCTAGTTTATCAATCCGTCACGGGCTTTCTTCTATTCTTTCATGGATTAAAGTACCCTTTTCTTTTAGCAATTTAAAATTTTCTCCCACTTTTGACCCACTCTTAGTGGCAAAATTATGCATCTTTTTATCTAAAATTTCCATATGATCTTCGGTGAGCATTTTCTTTTCAATAGCATCTAATCTTTCCATAACATGCTCAAGAGTCAAAGGTGTTTCATTAATCATAAGAGGTGGTGAGCCCACTAAATTTCCCAAAGCGTTAAAGGCGTCCAGAGAGGGACACATCAAGAAATTTCCACCAGTAATCGTATCAAGGACGAATCTAGACCAAGTGGTGATGCCAACATAAAAGCAACGAAGAAGAACAACGGTAGATTGCTTATGAATAGATCTATTATGAGCATTGCAAATTCTATACCAGGCATCTTTTAGATTTTCTCCTCCCCTTTGTTTAATGTTGAGAACCATGTTCTCGGGAGTGCAAGCAATAGAGTAAGAGCTATCCATAATGATAGTAACGGCAAACAAGATTGCACACGAAAACAGATCGGACAAGAAAACGGCGAACGGAAAAAGAGAGGCGAATAAAACGGCAAATTTTTGTGAAGTGGGGAAGAGGAAAACGAGAGGAAAATGGCAAATAATGTAAATTGCGAGGAGATGAGATTTGTGATTAGGAACCTCGTTATGTTGAAGATCCTACCCGGCAACGGTGCCAGAAATTCTCCTTGATGGTAGCTAGAACTACGTCGGTATTTCCCCGGAGTGGGAGGGATGATGTAGCACAGCGACGATAGAGTATTTCCCTCAGTTATGAAACCAAGGTATCGAACCAGTGGGATAACCAAGCAACACAGTGTAAACAGCACCTGCACACAAATAACAACACCTCGCAACCCGACGTGTTAAAGGGGTTGTCAATCCCTTCCGGGTAACGGCGCCAGAAATTGGCAAGCTGACGGGAGAAAGTTGTAATAGATTGATAGATCGAACGCCAAATAAAAATGCAGCAAAGTATTTTTGTATTTTTGGTTTAATAGATCTGATTAAAAATGCAAAGGAAAAATAGATCGCAAGGCAAATATATGAGAAACAAGACCCGGAGGCCGTAGGTTTCACTAGTGGCTTCTCTCGAGAAAAATAGCAAACGGTGGGTAAACAAAATACTGTTGGGCAATTGATAGAACTTCAAATACTCATGACGATATCCAGGCAATGATCATTACATAGGCATCACGTCCAAGATTAGTAGACCGACTCCTGCCTGCATCTACTACTATTACTCCACACATCGACCACTATCCAGCATGCATTTAGTGTATTAAGTTCATGAAAAAACGGAGTAATGCAATAAGAACGATGACATGATGCAATAAGAGCAATGTGACTAATGAGTTAGTTGCGGGATGATGCATTACGGAATGAGTAAAGAGACTTGCGGTAACGAGATTGAACTAGGTATTGAGACACCGACAATCGAATCTCGGGCAAGTAACATACCGATGACAAAGGGAACAACGTATGCTTTTATGCGGTTTGACCGATAAAGATCTTCGTAGAATATGTGGGAGCCAATATGAGCATCCAGGTTCCGCTATTGGTTATTTACCTGAGACGTGTCTCGGTCATGTCTACATAGTTCTCGAACCCGTAGGGTCCGCAAACTTAAAGTTCGGTGACGATCGGTATTATGAGTTTATGTGATTTCATGTACCTAAGGTAGTTCAGAGTCCCGGATGATATCGGGGACATGACGAGGAGTCTCGAAATGGTCGAGACGTAAAGATCGATATATTGGACGACTATATTCGGACATCGGAAAGGTTCCGAGTGATTCGGGTATTTTTCGGAGTACCGGGGAGTTACGGGAATACGAGGAAGAAGTAATGGGCCTCATGGGCCAAGTGGTGGAAGAGAGGAGGCAGGGCGCCCGGCCCCCTATCCCAAACCGAATTGGACTAGGGGGCCGGGCCCCCTTTCCTCCTTTTCCTCCATCTCCTTCCTTCTCCCTCTCCTCCTTCCTTTCCTCCTCCTAGTAGGAGTAGGAAAGGGGAGTCCTACTCCTACTAGGAGGAGGACTTCTCCTCCTGGCGCGCCCTACAGGGGCCGGCCAGCCTCCCCCTTGCTCCTTTATATACGGGGGCAGGGGCACCCTAGAACACACAAGTTGATCTGTTGATCTGTCCCAGCCGTGTGCGGTTCCCTCCTCCACCATATTCCACCTCGGTCATATCGTAGCGGTGCTTAGGCAAAGCCCTGCGTCGGTAGCAACATCATCACCGTCATCACGCCGTCGTGCTGACAGAACTCTCCCGTGAAGCTCTGCTGGATCGAAGTTCGCGGGACGTCATCGAGCTGAACGTGTGCTAAACTCGGAGGTGCCGTACGTTCGGTACTTGGATCGGTCGGATCATGAAGACGTATGACTACATCAACCGCGTTTCGCTAACGCTTCCGCTTTTGGTCTACGAGGGTACGTGGACAACACCCTCCCCTCTCGTTGCTATGCATCACCATGATCTTGCGTGTGCGTAGGAATTTTTTTAAAATTAGTACGTTACCCAACAGTGGTATCAGAGCCAGGTTTTATGTGTAGATTTTATATGTATGAGTAGAACACAAGTGAGTTGTGGGCGATACAAGTCATACTGCTTACCAGCATGTCACAGTTTGGTTCGGCGGTATTGTTGGATGAAGCGGCCTGGACCGACATTACGCGTACGCTGACGCGAGACTAGTTTTACCGCCGTGCTTTGCACACAGGTGACTAGCGTGTGTCAGTTTCTCCAACTTTAGTTGAACCGAGTGTGGCTACGCCCAGTCCTTGTGAAGGTTAAAACAACACTAACTTGACGAACTATCGTTGTGGTTTTGATGCGTAGGTAAGAACGGTTCTTGCTCAGCCCGTAGCAGCCACGTAAAACTTGCAACAACAAAGTAGAGGACGTCTAACTTGTTTTTGCAGGGCATGTTGTGATGTGATATGTTCAAGACATGATGCTATATTTTGTTGTATGAGATGATCATGTTTTGTTGAAGTTATCGGCAACTGGGAGAAGCCTTATGGTTGTCTCTTTATTGCGTAAGATGCAAGTGCCAAATAATTGTTTTACTTTATCGTTATGCGATAGCAATAGTTGCAATAGCAATAGTTGGCGAGACGACCATGTGACGACACATTGATATAGATCAAGATGATGGAGATCATGGTGTCATCCCGATGATGATGGAGATCATGACGATGCTTTGGAGATGGAGATCAAAGGCACAAGATGATGATGGCCATATCATGTCACATATTTTGATTGCATGTGATGTTTATCTTTTATACATCTTATTTTGCGTAGTTCGGCGGTAGCTTTATAAGATGACCCCTTACTAAAATTTCAAGGTATAAGTGTTCTCCCTGAGTATGCACCGTTGCGAAAGTTCTTCGTGCTGAGACACCACGTGATGATCGGGTGTGATAAGCTCTACGTTCAAATACAACGGGTGCAAGACAGTTTTGCACACGCGGAATACTCAGGTTAAACGTGACGAGCCTAGCATATGCAGATATGGCCTCGGAACACTGAGACCGAAAGTTCGAGCGTGAATCATATAGTAGATATGATCAACATAGTGATGTTCACCATTGAAAACTACTCCATCTCACGTGATGATCGGACATGATTTAGTTGATTTGGATCACGTGATCACTTAGATGATTAGAGGGATCTCTATCTAAGTGGGAGTTCTTAAGTAATATGATTAATTGAACTTTAATTTATCATGAACTTAGTCCTGACAGTATTTTGCAAATAATGTTGTAGATCAATAGCTCACGTTGTTGCTTCCCTATGTTTTATATGTGTTCCCAGAGAAAACTAAGTTGAAAGATGATAGTAGCAATGATGCGGACTAGGTCCGCGATCTGAGGTTTATCCTCATTGCTGCACAGAAGAATTATGTCCTTGATGCACCGCTAGGTGACAGACCTATTGCAGGAGTAGATGCAGACGTTATGAACGTTTGGCTAGCCCAATATGATGACTACTTGATAGTTTAGTGCACCATGCTTAACGGCTTAGAATCGGGACTTCAAAGACGTTTTGAACGTCATGGACCATATGAGATGTTCCAGGAGTTGAAGTTAATATTTCAAGCAAATACCCGAGTTGTGAGATATGAAATCTCCAACAAGTTCTATAGCTAAAAGATGGAGGAGAATAGCTCAAGCAGTGAGCATGTGCTCAGATTGTCTGGGTACTACAATCGCTTGAATCAAGTGGGAGTTAATCTTCAAGATAAGATAGTGATTGACAGTATTCTCTAGTCACCATCACCAAGTTAGTAGAACTTCGTGATGAACTATAGTATGCAAGGGATGACGAAAATGATTCCCGATCTTTTCATGATAACGAAATCGATGAAGGTAGAAATCAAGAAAGAGCATGAAAGAGCATCAAGTGTTGATGATTAACAAGGCCACTAGTTTCAAGAAAGGGGCAAAGGGAAAGAAAGGGAACTTCATGTAGAATGGCAAGCAAGTTGTCACTTCCGTGAAGAATCCCAAAACTAGACTAAAGCCTGAAACTGAGTGCTTCTACTGCAAAGAAAATTGTCACTGGAAGTGGAAATGCCCTGAATATTTGGTGGATAAGAAGGATGGCAAAGTGAACAAGGGTATATTTGATATACAGGTTATTGATGTGTACCTTACTAGTGTTTATAGTAGCCCTGGGTATTTGATACTTGTTCAGTTGCTAAAAATTAGTAACTCGAAATAGGAGTAACAGAATAAACAGAGACTAGTTGAGGGTGAGGTGACGATGTGTGTTGGAAGTAGTTCCAAGATTGATATGATCATCATCGCACACTCCCTATACTTTCGGGATTAGTGCTGAACCTAAATAAGTGTTATTTGGTGTTTGCGTTGAGCATGAATATGATTTGATCATGTTTATTGCAATACGGTTATTCATTTAAGTTAGAGAATAATTGTTGTTCTGTTTACATGAATAAAACCTTCTATGGTCATACACCCAATAAAATTGGTTTGTTGGATCCCGATCGTAGTGATACACATATTCATAATATTGAAGCCAAAATGTGCAAAGTTAATAATGATAGTGCAACTTATTTTTGGCACTGCCGTCTAGGTCATATTGGTGTAAAGCGCATGAAGAAACTCCATGTTGATGGGATTTTGGAATCACTTGATTATGAATCACTTGATGCTTGCAAACCATGCCTTATGGGCAAGATGACTAAGACTCCGTTCTCCGGAACAATGGAGCGAGCAACTGACTTATTGGAAATAATACATATTGATGTATGCAATCCGATGAGTGTTGAGGCTCGCGGCGGGTATCGTTATTTCTCACTTTCACAGATGATTTGAGAAAATATGGGTATATCTACTTAATGAAACATAAGTCTGAAACATTTGACAAGTTCAAAGAATTTCAGAGTGAAGTGGAAAATCATCGTAACAAGAAAATAAAGTTTCTACGATCTGATCATGGAGGAGAATATTTGAGTTACGAGTTTGGTCTTCATTTGAAACAATGCGGAATAGTTTCGGAACTCACGCCACCTGGAACACCACTGCGTAATGGTGTGTCCGAACATCGTAACTGTACTTTATTAGGTATGGTGCGATCTATGATGTCTCTTACCGATCTACCACTATCGTTTTGGGGTTATGCATTAGAGACAGCTGCATTCACGTTAAATAGGGCGCCATCTAAATCCGTTGAGACGACACCATATGAACTATGGTTTGGCAAGAAACCAAAGTTGTCATTTCTTAAAGTTTGGGGTTGCGATGCTTATGTGAAAAAGCTTCATCCGAATAAGCTCAAACCCAAATCGGAAAAATGTGTCTTCATAGGCACTAGTAGAAAAAGGGTCAAATGTCAAGCACATTAGTGCCGGTTTGCTTTTGAGCCGGCACTAATGTGTGCATTAGTGCCGGTTCCAACGGCTAGCCGGCCGCTTTCATTAGTACCGGTTCGTGGCCGACCTTTAGCATCGGTTCGTGCCACGGACCGGCACTAAAGTGAGTGGTGGCAGGATGTTGTCAGTCCGGGACCCCTCCAGCACTTTAGTACCGGTTCGTGGCACGAACCGGTGCTAAAGGTCGTCCTACATAAACCCTTCATCCACCCGAGCTCGCTCTGTTCTTCCCCTTTCCCCTCTCCTCTCTGTTCTTCCCCTCTTCCTCTCGAGCTCATCACACATTTTGCCCAAAATTGTCAAGATTTGAAGGCCCCCATCCATTCAAATGATCACAAAGGTTAGCAACGTTGTCCTTTTCATCTCTCATTGCTAGATTAGCTCTTGCAATGCTTTGTATAGTGATTAGTTTATGAGTTTAGTAATTTGGGAGGAAATATATGTGCTAGTATTTGATTTATATGCAATCTGAGGTAAAAAATAACACTTAGTTTGCATATGTAGGTGTGGTTTACTTAGTGCCTTCTAAATCTCCGTCGTAACAACAGTCGATCGCCCGCACCGTTCCGTCGCCGGCACCACCTTGTGGTGAGCCTCTTGTTCATGAATGTTTTAATTACCAAATTGATTTTTGTGTGATTTGGATATATAGTTACTCGTATAATTATCTTACCTGTACGTTGTTTGTTATACATAGTGCCATGGTTTTGATATCCGTCCCCGTCGGCCCTCGTCCTTGTTATGATTCGGATGTGGTATATTCTCTTTTAAAACTAGTTGTTGCCTTTCGTGTTTATGACAAATTATGCCCATCAAGTTGACATAGATATTTTTGTCTAGGAGGTTTGTGAACCGGAAATTCTAACCGGCCCTATTGTCGAGAGTTAAATTTAGTTGAAAGAGAAAACGAGTATTTGAAAGAAAAATTGAAAAGAATTGAGGGGGAGAAGATGGAATTGGAGTTGCATGTTGCCGATGTCGTCGATGATCACAAGATCAAGATGGAGAAAATGCGCTTGAAGATTAGGAAGATTAGAAAATATGCCATTGATAGTGAGGCTTGGTATCATTATGCTATTGGATCAATTGTTACCTTAGTTGCGATCTTGACCGCATTTGTTGTTGCATTTAAATTCTTTAGTTAGAGAGTTATTTGTTTGTTGCATTTAAGTCTTGTATGAACTTGTATTAATTTGGTCTTTTCGGTGTTGTGTAATGAAGATGAGCCGACAATGGATGTACGATGACCGATGCTCTCCCGAGTTCATTAATGGCGTGCAAACTTTTCTGCTTGCGGCTGAGGCAAACAAGCGGGCGGATGGTTTTATGCCTTGTCCATGTTTACTCCACCTGTTTAAATCCGGTTTCATGCCCCACTATAATGTTTGGACCAAGCACAGAGAAAGAGGGGTTATGATGGAAGACAATGAAGAAGAAGAGGACAACGACAGCTATCCTGGCCATGGGTTCCCTGAATACGATGATACAACAATGGGGGAAGAACTTGAGCCGGCAATGCGGGAAGAAGCTGAAGAAGAGGCATCAGATGAGCCCGCTGATGATCTAGGTCGGGCCATTGCCGATGCAAAGAGAAACTGCGCAAGTGATTTGGAGAAGAAGAAGTTGCAGCGCATGTTAGAGGATCACAAGAAATTGTTGTACCCGAATTGCGAAGCTGACAAGAAAAAGTTGGGCACCACACTGGAATTGCTGCAATGGAAGGCAGAGAATGGTGTATCTGACAAGGGATTTGGAAAGTTGCTGGTAATGATAAAGAATATGCTTCCAAAGGACAACGAATTGCCCAAGAGTACGTACGAAGCAAAGAAGGCTGTCTGCCCTCTAGGGTTAGAGGTGCAGAAGATACATGCATGCCCTAATGACTGCATCCTCTACCACGGTGAGTACGAGGATTTGAACGCTTGCCCGGTATGCGGTGCATTGAGCTATAAGATCAGGCGCGATGACCCTGGTGATGTCGAGGGCGAGCGCCCCAGGAAGAAGATTCCTACCAAGGTGATGTGGTATGCTCCTATAATACCACGGTTGAAACGTTTGTTCCAAAACAAAGAGCATGCCAAGGCGATGCGATGGCACAGAGAAGACCGTAAGAAAGACGGAAAGTTGAGAGTACCCGCTGACGGGTCGCAGTGGAGAAAAATCGAGAGAAAGTACAGGAAGGAGTTTGCAGATGACGCAAGGAACGTATGGTTTGGTCTAAGCGCGGATGGCATTAATCCTTTTGGGGAGCAGAGCAGCAACCATAGCACCTGGCCTGTGACTCTATGTTTGTATAACCTTCCTCCTTGGTTGTGCATGAAGCGGAAGTTCAATATGATGCCAGTGCTCATCCAAGGCCCTAAGCAACCCGGCAACGACATTGATGTGTACCTAAGGCCATTAGTTGAAGAACTCTTACAGCTGTGGAATGGAACAGGTGTACGTGCATGGGATGAGCACATGGGGGAAGAATTTGACCTAAAGGCCTTGCTGTTCGTGACCATCAATGATTGGCCTGCTCTTAGTAACCTTTCAGGATAGACAAACAAGGGATACCGCGCATGCACGCACTGTTTGGATGATACCGACAGTATATATTTGGACAATTGTAGGAAGAATGTGTACCTGGGACATCGTCGATTTCTTCCGAGCAGGCATCCCGTAAGAAAGAAAGGCAAGCATTTCAAAGGTGAGGTGGATCACCGGACGAAGCCTCGCCACCATACTAGTACTGATGTACATGATATGGTCAAGGATTTGAAGGTAGTCTTTGGAAAGGGTCCTGGCGAACAACCTGTTCCGAATGACGCTGACGGACGCGCACCCATGTGGAAGAAGAAATCTATATTTTGGGACCTACCCTATTGGAAAGACCTAGAGGTCCGCTCTGCAATCGACGTGATGCACGTGACGAAGAATCTTTGTGTGACCCTGCTTGGCTTCTTGGACGTGTATGGGAAGACAAAAGATACACCTGAGGCACGGGAGGACCAGCAACGTATCCATGGAAAATACGGCATACATGAGGGTCATGCCAGCTACGCTCTTACCAAAGAAGAGAAGGAAATCTTCTTTGAATGCTTGCTCAGTATTAAGGTACCGTCTGGCTTCTCGTCGAATATAAAGGGAATAATAAACATGGCAGAGAAAAAGTTCCAGAACCTAAAGTCTCATGACTGCCACGTGATTGACGCAACTGCTTCTGGTTGCATTGAGGGGGCTTCTACCGGATAACGTTCGATTAGCCATTGTGAAGCTATGTGCATTCCTCAATGCAATCTCTCAGAAGGTAATCGATCCAGAAATCATACCAAGGTTAGAGAATGATTTGGTTCAATGTCTTGTCAGTTTCGAGTTGGTGTTCCCACCATCCTTCTTCAACATCATGACGCACGTCCTAGTTCACCTATGCGAAGAGATTAACGTTTTGGGTCCTGCATTTCTACACAATATGTTCCCCCTTGAGAGGTTCATGGTTGTCTTAAAGAAATATGTTCATAACCGTGCTAGGCCAGATGGAAGCATCTCCAAGGGCCATGAAAATGAGGAGGTCATTGAGTTTTGTATTGACTTTATTCCTGACCTTAAGCCGATTGGTGTTCCTGAATCGCGGCATAACGGCAGACTGGATGGAAAAGGCACGCTAGGAGGGAATCACAAAATATGTATGGACGGACATTTTCTCACTGAAGCACACTACACAGTTCTACAGAATTCTGCCTTGGTGGCTCCGTATATGGACGAACACAAGATTTTTCTACGCTCCAAACACCCGGAGCAGTCTGATGACTGGATTACACGTGAACAAACCAGGAGTTTCGTCGGCTGGTTGCAGACACGTACCATGCATGACGCCTCTATTGAAGATGACATGTACTCGCTGTCCCAGTTACCATCTTCGAATATAATGACTTTCAAAGGGTACGGGATAAATGGTAATACATTTTACACGATCGCCCAAGATAAGAAGAGCACCAACCAAAACAGTGGTGTCCGCTTTGATGCAACAACCAAGACGGGAAAGGAAACATATTATGGTTACATAGAGGAGATATGGGAACTTGACTATGGATGTGGTTTGAAGGTCCCTATGTTTCGGTGCAAATGGGTCAATATGACACGAGGCGGGGTAACGGAAGACCCGTAGTATGGAATGACAACAGTGGATCTCAACAATCTTGCGTATGCAGACGAACCATTCGTCCTAGCTAATGATGTGGCACAGGTTTTCTATGTGAAGGATATGTCTACCAAGCCGAGAAAAAGAAAAGATAAGGAAGCGAATGCATCATACGATGAGCCAAAGCGCCACATAGTTCTTTCTGGGAAGAGAAACATCGTGGGAGTGGATGACAAGACAGACATGTCAGAAGATTATGAAAAGTTTGATGAAATTGCTCCATTCACAGTGAATATTGACCCGAGCATCCAGTTAAATGATGAAGATTTTCCATGGCTACGGCGCAAAGGGACACACGCGAAGAAAAAGTTTCACACCCAAAGATCTGGGATGTGATCGGCTTCACTATCATCACTTTCTTCTGTGTTTCACACCCAGGAGGGAATCTCTGTAATAGTTAGGGGAGTTATGTGTTTTGGCATTTGAAACGCGAAGAAATTTTATGTGCAAACAAATTCTTTCATGCATTTACTGATTTTTTCAGCTAAATGACCCTGAAATTGAAAAGCATTTCAAATGAACTCAAAAAAGGTTGAAAGTTGGCATGGTATCATAATTTCACCCACATAGCATGTGCAAAAAAGTAGAGAGGGTTACCGCAAAAACTGGATGCACTTCGTGTACAAAATGAACAATCTCTTTCGAAGTATCAGGGTTTCGGACGAAAACTCATCCATTACAAAGGCATTTCATTTTTTAAATAACATAATCATTACCAAATTGAATATAATGATAAAACACACTAATATTAAACATAAGAAAAAAGAATCACTGAAAAATCTATTTTCAAAGTTAAGTTATTCACAAGCTAGTGATCCACACAAATTTCAAATAATTCAAAATGTAAACTATTCAAATTTGTAAACTACCGGCACTAATAGAAAGTTTGTAATTTTTTGTACCTAAAGCAAAAATATTCACAAAGAAACTCTAAATACAGCAAAAAAACAACTCAAAAATAAATAAAACAAAAAAAGCAAAAAAAATAAGAAAATAAAAAAGCCCGCCTACTGCGCCACAGCGGCCTGCATACGACTAGAAACCCAACCTGTTGTTGGGCCAGGATGCAGGCCCACAAAGGCCCAGTAGGCCCACAGGGCAGCACAGAACATTTAGGCCCAGTAGGCCTGCTTTGGAGAGGAGCTCGAGAGAGCTACCGCACTGGGGCTTATAAACCAGTGTGGACGCCCCTCGGCTAGCGAGGTGGGACTAAACATGACGCACCGCACCTGCGCCAGCGCACCACCTTTAGTACCGGGTGGTGGCTCAAACCGGTATTAAAGGGAGGGTCTTTAGTACCGGTTGGAGCCACCACCCGGTACTAAAGGTGGGCGCTTCCCGCCGCTTGGCCTGGCCAAAATCTACCTTTAGTACCGGTTGGTCGCTCCAACCGGTACTAAAGGCCCATCCTATATAAGAAAACACTTCAAAAAATTCAGTTTCTCATCTGCTTCTTCTCCTCTGCCCCGTCGCCCGCCGCCCCCGTCGCCGCCCCCGTCGCCACCCCTTGTCGCCGCCCCCGTCGCCACCCCTCGTCGACGCCCCCGTCGCCGCCCCGTCCCCGTCGTCGCCGATACGGACGTCCCCGTCGCTGCACCGTCCCCGTCCCCGTCGTCGCCGCGCCCCGCCCCGTCGTCCCGTCGTCCCCGTCCCCGTCGTCACCGCCCCGTCCCCATCCCCGTCGTCGCCGCCCGTCGCCGTCCCCGTCGCCGCCCCCCGTCGCCTCGCCTCGCCGGTGAGCTCCTGCCCCGGCCGCCACACACACACACACATTGTTTTTTAGTTTTTTAGTTATAGAAATTTTTCTGTTTTTTAGTTATAAAAATATTTATAGAAATGTTAGAAATCTTTATGTTTTTTAGTTATAGAAATATTAGAAATGTTATAGAAATGTTAGTTATATATATAGAAATGTTAGAAATTTTAGAATTAGTTTTAGTTAGATGAATTAGATTAATGTCAAATTGTTAGAATTTGCATATAGAATTTTAGTTATCACAATCCAATCATTTAAAAATGTTACTTTTTGCGGGCATATAGTATTTGTTCTCGACGATGCCCGGCCCGCATCCTCGCCATCGACCCGTTCGCGACGACGTCCGGCTGACCCATGTCCGGGATTGGGCTCCGCCGGGCTGGCACTGGGAGGTGCTACCTGGAGGGGCGCGCCGCTTGGTGAGGAACCCGGCCTCGGGTCCCGTCGTCGACTCTGATCTCCTTTACTGGCGTTCGCGTGGGCCACATTCGATGCAAAGGGAGTCGGCCCCGCCGGAGGTGGTGCGTCGTCGTGTCAGGGACGAGGACGAGCACGCCCATCGCTACATGGCTGCTATGGACGTCAGGTTCTCCAATACCTGGCAGGTTCTTTGGGCAGATGACCGGAGATATGATCCTGTGATGGTTCCTTGTCTTTGGGTGTCCACCGCCCGCGCCCTAGGAACCGCGAGTGGCCTAGATTCTTCTATAGTATTCGATCTTTATTAGCTACCTAGCCAGTGATGTATTCGAGATTATATATTATTTGAGACGATGTATTAGAGATTATATATTATTCGAGACGATGCATATTATGTACTATATGATTCAGTTTTTCCTTATTGATTGCATCCATGCATTGTAATTTGAATACTAAATTGTTTTATATTTCTTCTGTATTAGTTAAATAAAAGCTATGGCGGACAATACCGGCAGAGAGGGAGAAGTGGCCCTGTTCGAGATCATACACAGCCCTAACAGGCCAGATGATCTGAATGAAGCAAATGACGGCTCCCAATATCTGAACAATACCGGGGAGGGTGATGATAAGATATTCGATCTCGACGACCGAGCTGATGAAGTCATGAACTATGATTATGATTATGATGACGCAGACAATGATTATGATGACGAATACAATGTTGATCTTGAAGTAACAAAGACTACCGGCGAGGTATATTTATATAAGCAGACATCAAGTGATCATCACATGTTTTTTTTATTTGAAGATATATTAACGAATCGATCTTTCTTCTTTCAGCCCTCTGGATCGAAGAAATCTGCTTCTACAGACAGCAGAACAAAGCGCGGCCCGGGAAAAAAGTTGAAGGAGGGTGTAAAGTACAACATCAATTCCATCAAAGCTAGTGGCGAACCCCTCACGCCTAAGAACATTGCGAACAAGTTCGTTCGTCAGTGCGGAGTTCCTGTGAAGGACCAACTCCCGATCTCCATTGAAGAATGGAAAGAGCCAAAAACTAAACGCCCAGATGTTACTTGGGTCGACGACCGAGCAAAACAAAAGCTTTGGGAATCTCTGATGGAACATTTCACCCTACCAGATTATTTCACTGATGCAGATGTGCAGAAAGTCAAGGACGCTGCTCTTAAGAAGATGGCAATTGCATTCAACACCCACAAGAAAACTGTATGGACCAACTACCTCGCTGCAGAAAGGAAGACTCCAGAATTCAAGGGAACACTGGAGAAGCAAAGAGAACACTGGCCCGCTTTCGTGAAATTCAAGGAATCAGAATTATCTAAGGAACGGTCGAGAAAAAACAAGGCCAATGCCGCAAAAAAGACGCAGTTCCATAGGCCGGGTCCAGGTGGCTACGCGGTTAATGGGATAAGTCTGAGCAAGAGATGGAGGATGCAGGGGTCACTCCGGTTACTAGGAGCTGGCCCCCCAGGTGCAGAACTTGGTTCTATGCGCATGGGGGGGCGTTGGACCCGAAGACAAGCCTGGTTTCGAAGAAGGCAAGTCTAAAAGGAGCAGAACAAAAGTTACTTGATGCAATAGAAGATGCTCGAAAGGGGGTGTTCACGCCCAACAGAGAGAACGACGAGCTTACGCGCGCAATGGGAAATCCTGAACACCCGGGAAGAACACGAGGCAAGGGCGTTATTCCCTGGTATGAGGGCTTTTCGGAATGGAACGACGACTATAGGACCCGTGCAAGAAAGAAGATGGAGGAGGAGGAGAAGAGGAAGCTGGAGGAGGAGCAGAGGAAGCAGGACGCGGAACGCGGAATGCCTTCAAGGCCTAGAAGCAAGGCACGCGGACTTGGCACTCAAATTCCAGCAGCGGCAGCAGTAGATCGACTCACTTAGCCAGGAAAGGGGGTCTCAGCAGCGGCAGCAGCAAGCGGATGATCATCCAGCATTGGATAGCAGCGTCCCATCCATGCCGAGAAGCAGCGTTGGTTCCGCCCCGGGCGACGCACTACTGGATACATACCCTGTGGATGACATCATAGAGAACACTAACTGTGAGCTACACTTCAAAATGAAGAACATATCCATGGAGGTGGCAGACGTCGTTGCTTTTACAATTACCCCCGAAGCAACCTTCCATTGCGCCCCGATTCCAGCGGGCTATGCTCGTCTCTTGGTTGATGAGGTGGTGGACCCATATTCGGGGCTAGAGCTTGACATTCCTGGAGGTGACGACGAGCACACACTGGGAGAGGCCATACATCGTATCATCCTATGGAGAAAGGATTGCATCATCTTTCGAAGTTCACCGACACCGCGTCTGCCGACTCCTCCTCCAAGTCCTCCACCGTGTCAGCAGACTCCCGCTCCTCCAAGTCCACGAACGCGTGAGCAGACTCCTGCTTCAAGTCCGGCATAGCGTCAGGCCACTCCTCCTGTTTCAAGTCCGACACCGTGTCAGGCCACACCTCCTGCTTCATGTCCGGCACAGCGTCAGGCCACACCTCCTGCTTCAAGTCCGACACCGTGTCAGGCCACACCTCCTGCTTCAAGTCCGGCACAGCGTCAGGCCACTCCTCCTGCTCCAACTAAGCCACGTCAGCCGACTCCACCGCCTAAGCAATTGCAGAAGAGACATGACGCAGCTATGGTGCATAGCGGTACGAGTCGAGGTAGTACAGGAAGTACAGGCGGAGACAAGCGATATAAATATGGTCCAAGCAGCCTCGCTCCTCTTCCTCAGAGGCCTTACGACATGACCGAGGAGCAAAACGATGCAATAGTGCGGGCCGAAGTGGACGCTCATTTTGGACCGAAACCGGCAACGCCGCCGAGGGAGAAAGTGCCTGAGGAAAAGATTGACCACTTCATTCGTATGGCTAGACCACCAGCTCCCAAGCCTGTTGACTCAGTCTATGAGTGCCAAATCAGGAAGGCTCATCGAGCACGACTACAGAAAGAAGCGAGCTCGAGCTCGAGCCAACAAGCAGCTGTCAAAAAATGCGGGAAAACCGTTCCCCAGCTGGGAGAACAGGCGGCGCAATCGACCCCCCCCCCCCCCGCTTGTTGTGCCAACAACACATGAGAGTACGCGCGCCCAATATTATTGTGGGCAAACCGTTTACGTTCCCAAGCTGGGCGATGTGGTAATAACCGAGGAGCATATAATGCAGGCTGAAATGCTCAAGATCACTGTTGGACAACTCCTCGATATCGAGCCCATGTCTCCGCTTAGAGAGGAGGAAATAAAACGGAAATATGTCAAGAACCTCTCAACGAGAATGTATGAATTGCATGATTGGTACATGAAAATTACCAAGATTTCCAATCGAGAGTCCCTCATGGTGCAAGTCGAGGAAGATCATTACTTCAATAAGAAAGCTCTGTCCGTTGAGTATTCAGAACTATTTCAGTTATTCAATCAAGATGCACTCGACAAATCTATCGTCAATTGCTATTGTATGTAAGTGATTTCTTTCTGTAATTTAAGTCTCAAGCTAGCTCTAGTGCTCATTGATTGATCATTAATTACTTGTAATTATATATCCTCACTATATATTCTTTTCTGTGGTATTATGAAGGATGAAGATGTATGAAATGAAAAAAGCTGGACGCTATGGCATTGGGTTCATTGACCCAAATACCGTTAATGAATACACATGGAAATTGGAATGGTGTAGACAAGATGTAGAGAAAAACATGGTAGAGTTCTTGAAGCGCCTCAATAGCAATGAAGATATACTACTTCCTTACAACTTCGAGTGAGTCACACTGTCTTGTACTACAAATTCTGTTTTTGCTTACTAGCTAGATGTTAATAAGTGTATAGGGTTTAGGGTTATAGTTGATTAGTGTTATGCACATGCCCGCTTAATTTATACATGCAAACTTATGCGCATACAGCTTCCACTGGATCTTGTTAGACATTAAAGTTGACGAAGGAAAAGTTGAAGTACTGGACTCACTACTTAAAAAAGATAGTGACTACAGCATCGTGAAGGGGATAGTCGACAGGTTATTTCAATCATTATTAACTATATCTCGGCCTATTTAGTTCGTCATTTCCTGATATGAACTATTTTTAATAACCCCTTTATTAATTTTCTTTGCCGGCGCGCAGGGCTTGGGCAAAGTACATCAATGTGACTCCAGGAAAATGGCGACAAAAGCTATGTTGGTATCGACCCAAGGTAAGTAATTAAGTAGTACTAGCTAGCTAGCTACCATCTCTTTAATTCTTGTTTCAATACCATTAATTAATTAACATGCTTGATTAATTATTATCTGATTAAATTCTATTCTCGTAAAGTCCTGAAGCAGGCGCCGGGGACTGAAGTGTGTGCATACTACATTTGCGAGAACATTCGCATGATGGCGTTCGAAAGGAGCAGATCTGATAGACAGGACTGGGTACGTTTGCCAGAACACTATTCACAAATCTTACATGATTGTCGATATCTAGTCACACAACTAATACACATGCATATCGATCTCCTTCTTAACAGTTCAAAGAGGTGCAGGACCAGCTCCTACCAGAGGAGCGCATACGAGCACTTCAAGAGGAAATAGCGGGATTTTTGCTCGACCAGGTCATAGATCCCAAAGGAGAATACTATTACCCGCTACCGCCCCCATGAACCACTTGTCATCGTGCTCCGAAGGCACCAAGGCAACATGTAGGAGAAATTGTATATATATACATGTGTATGTGTGAATAATTAATGGTGGTTGTGAGACATTCGATTATATATATATATATATATATATATATATATATATATATATATATATATATATATATATGATCGGTTCTACGAGAAAATCTATTTATATATATGCATAACGTGTACAATATGTAGTATCGTAAAATACCAGCAAACAAAAAAGAATTAAATGGAAAACACAAAATTAATGGAAAAATAAAAATTAAAACCAACCCCCCCCCCAAACATTTAGTAACGGTTGGTGCTACCAACCGGTACTAATGGTCTACCAGCACCCGGGCCTGGCTCATGCCACGTGGTGGCACTTTAGCGCCGGTTCATGCCGAACCGGTAGTAAAGGGGGGGCCTTTAGTCTCCACTCTTTAGTGCCGGTTGCAGAACCGGCACTAAAGGCCCTTACAAACCGGCGCTAAAGCCCGGTTCTGCACTAGTGAGGATACCCAAAGGAGACTGTTGGGTACACCCTCTATCATAGATCCGAAGGCAAGACATTCGTTGCTAAGAATGGATCCTTTCTAGAGAAGGAGTTTCTCTCGAAAGAAGTGAGTGGGAGAAAGTAGAACTTGATGAGGTAACTGTACCTGCTACCTTATTGGAAAGTAGTTCATCACAGAAATCTGTTCCTGTGACATCTACACCAATTAATGAGGAAGCTAATGATGATGATCATGTAACTTCAGATCAAGTTACTACCAAACCTCGTAGGTTAACCAGAGTGAGATCCGCACCAGAGTGGTACGGTAATCCTACTCTGGAGGTCATGTTACTTGACCATGACAAACCTACGAACTATGAGGAAGCGATGATGAGCCCAGATTCCGCGAAATGGCTTAAGTCCATGAAATCTGAGATGGGATCCATGTATGAGAACAAAGTGTGGACTTAGGTTGACTTGCCCAACGATCGGCAAGCCATAGAAAATAAATGGATCTTCAAGGGGAAGACGGACGCTGATAGTAGTGTTACTATCTAGAAAGCTAGACTTGTCCAAAAAGGTTTTTGACAAAGTTCAAGGTGTTGACTACGATGAGATTTTCTCACTCGTAGCGATGCTTAAGTCTGTCCGAATCATGTTAGCAAATTGCCACATTTTATGAAATCTGGCAAATGGATGTCAAAACTACATTACTTAATGGATTTCTTAAAAAAGGAGTTCTATATGATGCAACCAGAAGGTTTTGTCGATCCTAAAGGAGCTAACAAAATGTGCAAGCTCGAGTGATCCATCTATGGACTGGTGCAAGCATCTCGGAGTTGGAATATACGCTTTGATGAGTTGATCAAAGCATATAGTTTTATACAGACTTACGGTGAAGCCTGTATTTACAAGAAAGTGAGTGGGAGCACTACAGTATTTCTGATAAATATATGTGAATGACATATTGTTAATCGGAAATAATGTAGAATTTTCTGGAAAGCATAAAGGAGTATTTGAAAGGAGTTTTTCAAAGAAAGACCTCGGTGAAGCTGCTTACATTTTGAGCATCAAGATCTATAGAGATAAATCAAGACGCTTGATAAGTTTTTTTCAATGAGTACATACCTTGACAAGATTTTGAAGTAGTTCAAAATTGAACAGTCAAAGAAAGAGTTCTTGCCTGTGTTACAAGGTGTGAAATTGAGTAAGACTCAAAGCCCGACCACGGCAGAATATAGAAAGAGAATGAAAGTCATTCCCTATGCCTCAGCCATAGGTTCTATAAAGTATGCCATGCTGTGGATCAGATCTATTCTATACCCAACACTGAGTTTGGCAAGTGAGTACAATAGTGATCTAGGAGTAGATCACTGAACAGCGGTCAAAATTATCCTTAGTAGAATAAGGATATGTTTCTCGATTATGGAGGTGACAAAAGGTTCGTCGTAAAGGGTTATGTCGATGCAAGTTTTGACACTGATCCAGATGATTCTAAGTCTCAATCTGGATACATATTGAAAGTGGGAGAAATTAGCTAGAGTAGCTCCGTGCAGAGCATTGTTGACATAAAAATTTGCAAAATACATACGGATCTGAATGTGGCAGACCCGTTAACTAAACTTCTCTCACAAGCAAAACATGATCACACCTTAGTACTCTTTGGGTTTTAATCACATAGCGATGTGAACTAGATTATTGACTCTAGTAAACCCTTTGGGTGTTGGTCACATGACGATGTGAACTATGGAAGTTTATCACATGGTGATGTGAACTATTTGTGTTAAATCACATGGCGATGTGAACTAGATTATTGACTCTAGTGCAAGTGGGGGACTGAAGGAAATATGCCCTAGAGGCAATAATAAAGTTATTATTTATTTCCTTATTTCATGATAAATGTTTATTATTCATGCTAGAATTGTATTAACCGGAGACTTGATACATGTGTGAATACATAGACAAAAAGAGTGTCACTAGTATGCCTCTACTTGCTTAGCTCGTTGAATCAAAGATGGTTAAGTTTCCTAGCCATAGACATGAGTTGTCATTTGGTTAACGAGATGACATCATTAGAGAATGATGTGATTGACTTGACCCATTCCGTTAGCTTAGCACTTGATCGTTTAGTATGTTGTTATTGCTTTCTTCATGACTTATACATGTTCCTATGACTATGAGATTATGCAACTCCCGAATACCGGAGGAACACTTTGTGTGCTACCAAACGTCACAACGTAAATGGGTGATTATAAAGGTGCTCTACAGGTGTCTCCGATGGTACTTGTTGAGTTGGCATAGATCAAGATTAGGATTTGTCACTCCGATTGTCAGAGAGGTATCTCTGGGCCCTCTCGCTAATGCACATCACTATAAGCCTTGCAAGCAATGTGACTAATGTGTTAGTTGCGGATGATGCATTATGGGACGAATAAAGAGACTTGCCTGTAACGAGATTGAACTAGGTATTGAGATACCGACGATCGAATCTCGGGCAAGTAACATACCGATGACAAAGGGAACAACGTATGTTGTTATGCGGTTTGACCGATAAAGATCTTCGTAGAATATGTGGGAACCAATATGAGCATCCAGGTTCCGCTATTGGTTATTGACCGGAGACGTGTCTCGGTCATGTCTACATAGTTCTTGAACCCGTAGGGTCCGCACGCTTAAAGTTCAGTGACAATCGGTATTACGAGTTTATGCGATTTGATGTACCGAAGGTAGTTTGGAGTGCCGGATGAGATCGGGGACATAACGAGGAGTCTCGAAATGGTCGAGACGTAAAGATCGATATATTGGACGACTATATTCGGACATCGGAAAGGTTCCGAGTGTTTCGGGTATTTTTCGGGGTACCGGGGAGTTACAGGAATACTAGGAATAAGTAATGGGCCTCATGGGCCGAGTGGTGGAAGAGAGGAGGCAGGGCGCGCGGCCCCCCTAGCCCAAACCGAATTGGACTAGGGGGCCGGGCCCCCTGTCCTCCTTTTCCTCCCTCTCCTTCCTTCTCCGTCTCCTCCTTCCTTTCCTCATCCTACTAGGAGTAGGAAAGGGGAGTCCTACTCCTACTAGGAGGAGGACTCCTCCTCCTGGCGCGCCCTACAGGGGCCGGCCAGCCTCCCCCCTTGCTCCTTTATATACGGGGGCAGGGGCACCCTAGAACACACAAGTTGATCTGTTGATCTCTCCCAGCCGTGTGCGGTGCCCCCTCCACCATATTCCACCTCGGTCATATCATAGCGGTGCTTAGGCGAAGCCCTACGTCGGTAGCAACATCATCACCGTCATCACGTCGTCGTGCTGACGGAACTCTCCCGTGAAGCTCTGCTGGATCGGAGTTCGCGGGACGTCATCGAGCTGAACGTGTGCTGAACTCGGAGGTGCCGTACGTTCGGTACTTGGATCGGTCGGATCGTGAAGACATACGACTACATCAACCGCGTTGTGCTAACGCTTCCTCTTTCGGTCTACGAGGGTACATGGACAACACTCTCCCCTCTCGTTGCTATGCATCACCATGATCTTGCGTGTGCGTAGGAATTTTTTTGAAATTACTTCGTTACCCAACAAATACTATATGTCAATTTAATGACTCCACAAATTAATTTCATTATTGGTCAATAATTTATAAAATTTCATACAACCAGACTTGATTTCGTACATATGTCACATTACCTGAGACTAATATGAAAATCATGTTTACATTTGGTACATGAAATATAAAATATGATTTTTTCATCATAATTTGCTATTAATTATTTTACATTATGAAATTATCGATGTTGAGGTGTACTAGTGCCTATGTTTTTTTGCTTACAAATGGATTCTCCGACACCATTCAGTGACAACACTCATTTTAAAGACCTGTCCAACACAAGTAACATTGACACAAGTGACATTAATCATACAATGTGTAAGTCTGTCGCCTCACGCATTGACACAAGAGATATATTTGTGTACCCCCTCGACTTCTCAAGGATTATATGAATATCCCTAAAAACCATCTTCCTATATCCTAGGTTTCTATCTTGACATATGTTGTGACCTTTTGTGTCTCCACTATTTTTTCTATGTAGCAATAATCACAAGTTATGCCCTTGGCTCTTGATTTTCTGCTATGTAGTATTGTTGACAATAATCACAAGTTATGCCCTTGGCTCTTGGTAAATTTTGTGACCTAAAAGCAGTTTTAGGTAAATGCGATAGAAAGTGAGGGGAATCTTTTTCTCTCTCTTCTCTAACAGATACATAAATTTGTACCACGAATAAGGCATGTGCATGTGAGGGAGGGGAGGGGAGGGGAGGGGAGAAACGTTGGCATTTTTTCATGCTTTGGACGAACGTTTGTATTCACAGTTTTCTTTTTCCATGCAACACATGAGCATGCCACCATCATGGTAGAGCTTAGGGTGAGCGGTGCGTCCATTATAGAACCAGGAGGTACTCCCACTAAGATGGGAAGGCGGTTGCAGCCCTTGTCCCTTGTTGTTGGCTTGCCAGGGCGGCGTCGACCACTGGCTCACTTAGAACACAAGTAAGTGGATTTTGTGATAAGAGTGAGGGTTGAGAGTGAGCGGAAGGGGGGACGGGGTGTTGGGTTGGTGAAGCTATGATGTTTGAAAGGAATAATTTCCCTACTTTAGAAATGTGGCAAATTCCATTTCATTAGAGATGGCTTTTACAACAAATTTCTTGAGCGAGCGGTTTATATTTTTTTCATCAAGTCATACAATACTTTGGTTAGGATAAATGGGTAAATGCATTGGCTGGTTGCTTCAAGAGTTAATTACGGACACGGTGGCGTATCAGCTGCATGCCTAACAACGAACATCATCTTTTTGTTTCGTGGTAATGTGTGAGATTCATCTGTATGTTACAACATGGTAATGGCTTAATTAGGAGACATTGGATCTGCCTTCTTGGCTCGCGTCATGGACGGCTCACACCTCTGCCTCCTTTGATGGCGGTGGCAGATTGGCATGAACAGGGGGAGGGGATCTTGGCGGGGAGCGGGGCGGTTGGTGGAAACTCCTCCTTGGTGGTCCATGGGGAAGTATAGTGTGAAAGAGAGAGGCCTCCATGGTAAAGGTGAGGTGGGCGTCATCTGGTTTTAAAGGGGAGGGCTCCAACGAGAAATGTCCCGCTACGGCAGGAAACCACGCAGGAAAATGATAGGGTGCATCATGAGGTGCGATTTTTTTTTGGGAGCACGTGTTGGAGATAACATGGCGGATAGTCTGAACAATCATATTTCTCTCCCACATATGGGATGGATTTGGGGGAGCCTGGATATTTTAGAGGATTGAATTTTGGAGAGCCTATTGGGCGCATGTTAGTTGTCCCAACTCGCGCGTTACCAAGGAGAAATGAGTTTTGACCTGAAAACGACGTTAATCATTTATTTGATTTATTCATATGCATGGATTATAGCCCGTAGCAACACCCGGACATTCTACTAGTAAATGGATTAATACTTTTGCCCACACGTCCCACATTTTGCAAATAAAAAGCCCCTACCTTTTTGGAGAATCAACTCATAGACCAATATGTAGGCAGATTTTTGCTTTTACAAAAAAAAACAACTATTTCTGTTAATCAAACTGCGGTTCAGTTTTAAGTTAGATTTTCACTTTTTTAAAATATCCATATTTTTTAAACCATAAATCCAAATTTAACATGTTATATATGAATTTTGATTAGAAAAATATTTAGAATATGAATATAATGTTATTTTACCAGTTAACTAAATTAGAAATGTTATTTAGGGCGCAACCATGAACGATAGCACGTGATCCATCTTGTTTTCATACCCGTGCCTATCCAGATTGGAAATGAACATCAGAGCAAAATTAGATTGGAGACAAAAGAAATCATGCATAACCACACATGCACGCCTCGTCAAAACCTCGTAGAAAAAACAGATTGCTCATCTTATGTGGAGAGAGAGAGAGAGAGAGAGAGAGAGAGAGAGAGAGATGCCTGCATTGACCATATTCAAATGCATTGTGATTGTGTGCGAAGTGTGGCCACCATCGACGAGGTTGAAAAGGAGAATAAGTGAAAACAGAAATGAGATGCCATGTGCTCAAATAAAGGAGGTAGACCTATTGGGGGTCTTAAGTTATGGTTATTGGGTTAGGGGTGTGTGGTGCTTTTTTTTTCTCCTGTTGCAATGCACATGCTCTTTTGCTAGTGAGAAAACAAAAAAAGAAAGTGAAATAAAAATAACCCAAAGAAAATCAATGGAAAACAAATAATAATAATAATAATAATAATAATAATAATAATAATAATAATAATATGAATATGAATATGAATAAAAGAAAACGAAAAAATAAACATGTACATGTACTAAATGTCGGGCACTAGCACAAAGCAAGCGACATGGGCCAGGCTAACAAGTGTTACATCGATTTTTCAAGTTTTGGATCTAGTTTTTCCACATTTAGAAAGTTACTACAAGATTTGTGATTGTTTTTTTTTATTGTTTTATTTTTTCTGTTCCTTTCTATACTTTTTATTTCTACAATTTTCTAGTATATTTTAGATTTTATTTTTACTATTCTTTTTAAATTCTGAAGGTATTCAACATTTTTTTAAAGATGTTCTAGGTTTTTCTCATAAAAGGTTCACATTTTGTATAAAATATATTTAAAATTATAAAATGTTTATATTTTAGAAAAATGTTAGAAATATCAAAATATGTTGAACACTTTATATTTTTTTTAAATGTTCACAATTTTCGTTATCTTTTTAGAATAAATAATATCCTTGTTTTTATAATTATGTTAAACTCAGTTGAAACATAACATGAAAACGAAGAAACCAATAGAAAAACACTCAAAAGCGAAATGACAACCGCACATACGCACGCACTCGCTACAACGTCCGAACTGGAGTAATTGGCAAAAAACTACCACATTTCACATATCCGTTCCACAGAACTACCACATTTCACATATCCGTTCCACAGAACTATCACATTTTCAAACTGACCAAAAACTCTAGATTAATGCTAATTTCGTGACAAAAACTATCAGGTCGAGTTGTAGACTGATTTAACCGTTTTAAACCCCATTCTGACATAGCTGGCCCACCTGTCGGGACGGCTGCCGCGCTAACGGCTAACGGCGCTCGCCACCGCCGCCATTATTGCCAAAGCTCGTCGCTGCTCTTAGGCGCCGCCGCTGCTCTATCTGTTGTTGTTGCTACCTGTCGCTACCGCGGTGGTCCCCGCTGCTGGCCTCTGCTACCCGCGCCGGCGAGCCCCTGGCCTCTCCTGCCCGCGCCCCTGCTGGCTTGCTGCCGCTACGGCTTGCCGGCCCCGCCGCCGCAGACCGCCCGTGCCGTCCGCTCGCGCTGCCCGCCGGCCTGCATGCCTCGCCGCAGCCCAGCCGCTGCTCGGCTCCCGCCTCTGCCTCTGCCGCATGATCCCTCCTAGACCCGCACTCACGGCTCGCCCTGCCTCCTCCTCCCAGCGCGGCACCGCCCCCTGCAGCCCTGTTTCCGTCTCATGCACAAGAGGTGTTTGTTGAAATGCCAAAGAGAGAGGAGGGGAGGAAGAAGAAGGTTGATGATAACATGTGGGTCCCACCTGTCATAACAGTTAACTTGACGGTCAAAATAAACAGAGTTGACTTTGCTGCCGTTCCCACATGTCATAAACAGGTTTAAAATCATAAAAACGGTCATCAACTCGACCTGGTAGTTTTTTGTCACGAAATTAGCACTAATTTGGAGTTTTTGGTCAGTTTTCAAAATGTGATAGTTCTGTAGGACGGATACATGAAATGTGGTAGTTTTTTATCAATTACTCTCCGAACTGGGTTGTCCTAGGAACGCATAAGCATGTGCGTTTGTTCGACAATCTGTCGCAATTAAAAGGAGCTTCACTGGACTGCAACAACAAAGACCACTTACCTTACCACCAGAATAAAAATAAGCAGACACATGTTGCATGTTTGTCCATTGGTACAAGATAGAAGCAACATACTGATGGGGAAAACCTATGAAGCTCAAATGATTTTATTCCAACTTGCTTAAGAACTAGAAGCAACATATCAACTGCAGCACCGTTCCCTGTTCCAGAACAGGTTAAACACAGCTTAAACTGAACCTCATCCAACACTCATTCCAGAACATTATACATGCAGAGCAGCTGCTAGAATATGCTTTTGCTTGCCGCTACTTTTACAGATAAGAGGGTAACATACTAACTATTACATTCCACACAGATGAAAGAACACTTTTACAAAGATCGCAATCAATACACAGCCAACAAAATACAGCAAATAGGGCTGTTCCAACCAGCAATCCGCAGCCCGTGCCTGCTTCTTCTTCTTCCTCCTCTTCCTCTGCACACTCCCTCCAGAGTTATTGGGGCTGGGTCTCCCTTGCGGCCATTTATCGGATTTATCCTTCTCAACTGGACTGCCAATGTCTGTTCAAAAAGGTATTATTTAACAAAGGGACATTCACATATAAAAGATGGGGAAATAAATGCACATAAACTTCGCAATGGAGCACTTCTTAATTCTTATTGGAGAGGGCCTCGACCAGAGGTATAAAACTAGTACTGAGTAAATAACAATGGACAAAACAAATGGCTACAGGTAAATAGGTAATGTACATATAAATGACACATGGGTCATCATAACTAAGATAGGCAACTTGCCTCCCGTCTCAGACACCCAAACCTGTTAATTTCGAAAAGACCAAACTCGTGAAGCATTTCCTAAGCATGAGTGTATGTACATTCAAAATGGTATGTTTATTCTCACTGCACCAAAATTCTGTTTTTTGTTAATTAACATTCTACTACAAATCTATGCTATATAATAAAATTCCATGGTCCTATATCATGCTGTTTGCGATATAAAGAAATAAGAGAAAATTACATATATTGCATATATATTTGAAACCCTTTCTTTGTAAATTTATAAAGTTTGACTTAGGTCAAAACTAATATGCAGAGTAAATAAAAACGGATGGAGTAAATGTCAACATTGTTAGTACTGAAACATACATTCTCCAAAGCAAGCACACACAAGAACTGATAGACAATCAAGAATACAAAAGTTCCGGTTTGAAACAAGAGTGCAAAAAATACAGTCCTATGTTGCTGCTAAATCACATGGCATGATGAAGAAAAAAGAATATAGTTACCATACCTGGTGTTCTATTGAGGTAGTACTTGGGGAAGGTGCATGGACAGTACATCGTAACGGTGTATGAAGGTTGGGTAGAAACCGGGACCAATGCCTCCAGAGCCGCACGTTTCATGTCAACAACGACTACCCAGGCTGTGTCGTCTTCCTCGTTCACCTTGCCCATCATGTAAAGGAGATCGTCGTCGTCCACACTCAGGGTGGGGTTAAGGAAATACAGGTTCTTAATTTCCAGCTGTTTGGTCTCATCATTCAAAAGCTCGGGTAACAATGACAAATAACTTGGGTCAACCGAGATTTCAGCAACATCAGCTGTGGAGCACCTGCCCCAATCATCCCAAGAGACCTTCCTGTTCCATGTGGTGGCCTTCCATGCTTTACCATTGGCCCTGCAATTAGGTTCATCGAATTTTATCTCGACAAACTTGATCAAATCATGGCAGCATGTTATATCGCAGAAGAATTCCGGCGCGTAGGAAGGATAACCATTCCTATCGGTGATGCAAGCCTTTACTTTAGGTAACGGTATGTATGTGATGACAGGACGATCGTCGAACAGGTTGCTAAGAAGAAGAATACCACGCAAGAGATCAACCCATCCCAATGAGCTTTCCCCGACAGTGATCTGCTTGGAGCTGGCATGTCTATCAAACAATAACTGATCAGACTTGGATAAGTAGAGCAAGGCCTCCTTACTTCTCTTCCATGTCTTTGTCTCGGAGGAGAAGATGTAGGCATAATAATGCCAGGCCTGGTCACTAGATTCCCACTGGTGATGAAGGAAGGCCACGGCATAGTGCTCGTTACCGTAAGGCAAGAGGCCAAATTGCTGGCTCATGAAGGCTTCGACCTTGGGTTTCGGGTCCGGGAGACGGTGCAGCGACGGCTTCCCTCCGGGGATTCCTCGAGCGGAGTAGACGAAGTGGTGAACGGAGTCATCGAGGGTGACGCAGAAGACGACGAAGGCTCCCTCGGCGCAAAGAAGGAAGGGCGGGGTGTCGGAGAAATCGTCGTCTTCCAGACCAGGGCAGTGGACGGAGAAGTAGGAGACGGCGGGCGGGTCGACGAGCCAGAAGGACACCGCGACGGCTTGGCCCTCCCTCGTGCGGCACAAGGCAGTGGTCGCGTTCCGTTGGTCGGAGATGCGCGCCGTCTTGTTGAGTAAGACCCAATCGGGATAGCCGGGGCGCAGGGAGGTGGAGTCGGCGGCGCGTGGGCCGATTATGGTGGAGGGACGGATGGAAACTGTGGAGATATCCATGGATCGACAAGAGGTTGATGCGGGTAATTTGCTCTGTTTTCCTTCTAGCGTCTGCGGGGGCGAACTTGACACGAAGGTCTGAAGCGGTGGGCGCTACTTTTTGTAAGCGGAGGCGGGGGAGACACCTACTCGGACCATGAATCTGATTTTCATCCGACTCGGACTCAAAATCTGCCTGCTATAGTGACTGCCCGTGTCCAGGGCTGCGCGGGGCTGCTCGACAAGGAGAGGCGCGGGGCGGCACGAGCTGGAGCCGGTCCGCGCGGCGGGCTGCCGAGGCGATGCGCGCCTGGGCGCCGTGCTGGCGCGCTGGTGGTCGCGGTAGGACGCGGGCGGCCGGATGCCAGACGCTCGACGGCGTAATGCGGTTGGCCCAGGCTGGGCAGCGCGTGTGCGTGGTGCACAGGCGTGGTTCCGCAGGGATGCGCGCGGACGGCGCCCCCGGTGCGGATCTGCTGGGTGGCGGCCTTGTATGTTCCGGTGGTGTCCGGCGGCCCTGTGGGCGGGTGGTCGGCTGTTGCGGTCTCTGTGCCGTGCCAAGGGCTGATCTGCGCGAGGAGAGTTGGCGACGCGGTGGCTTGCAGTGACGGAGCCCGATCTGGGCTTTGTCGGGCCTGCGGCTAGATCTCGCTGCCGGGATGGTGGAGGTAATACCGTGGATGTTTGGTGGCTTCCTCCTTGAAGCGTGTCCACGTCCGGCCCCTTGGAGCAAGGCCGCCGTCCAGCCCGTTAGGCCAACTCCACGGCGCGACTCCATCTTATCTGAATGCGTCTGTTTGGTGTAGAACGGACGAATAACGCGGCCCAACGCGCGGCCCTAAACGGACAAATGTCCGGATTCCGTCCGTTTTCGACCCATCCCTGGCCCAAACTTGCGCCGAGTTTGGGGTGAAACGGACATCGCGCAGACGGGCTCGCCGCACACACTTGTCCTCACGTGGCCCGCCTGTTGGGGACACTAGCAGTCCCTTCGCTTCCAACGCCCCCACCCCCTCTCCCCGCCCCGGCCCCCGTCGGTGCCGCCGCTATTCTCCGGCCGCCTCCTCACTGTGCAGGCCACGGCCGTCCATACCAAACCACGTGTCGACATGGCCGCCAACACGCCCGCGCTTTCGCCGTAGTTTTGGCCGTCGATCGGAGGAGGTTTGGCCGTCGCTGTCGTAGCCGGTGGCAGAGGGGATACGACCGCCGGCGACGTACCACGACGGCCGCATCATCTTCCGACGAGAGCTCCAGAGCGGCCAGTAGTTGGCCGCCAACCACCCCTGCTGCGTCGAGGTGATCATCGCGGCCTCTTTGCCACCACGATCGCAAGGTGTTCGACACTTTGACCACAAAGGTATGGACAGTGGAGATGAGTTTTTCTTCCACCACTTCATTTGTTCATCGGACGATTCATCGTCGGATGATGAAGATCTTGTTGTGGCTGCATTGGTCGTTCACGGCCACATTCAACGGCTTCTTCCTCGGTATAGGGGGTCACTCCCTGGCCTTGCTCCCAACCTGAACCGCAACAGGAAGAGAGGCCACGCCCTGCTCTATGTCGATTACTTTGCCAACACCCCGCTCTTCAAGCCGGATAAATTCCATCGCCGTTTTCGAATGGCAAGGCATGTGTTCAATCATATCCGAAGGGAGTGGTTGCTAATGACGCATACTTCGAGTGCAAGACGGATGCCCTTGGCAAGCTTGGATTCTCCTCTTACCAGAAATGCAGCGCGGCCATCCGCATGCTTGCATATGCAATTCCAGGCGATCTGGTAGATGAGTATGTGCGTATGAGTGAGACAGCATGTCTGATGTCAATGTACAAGTTCTGTCAGGCTGTGATCGAGGTGTTTGGCCCGGAGTACTTGAGGCAGCCAACTGTCGCTGATACAGAGAGATTGTGGGCGACCAACGCAGCTAGAGGCTTTCCAGGCATGCTTGGCAGCATAGATTGTATGCACTGAGAGTGGAAGAACTGTCCATTTGCTTGGCAGGCCCAGTACAAGGGGCATGTCAAAGCGTGCACTGTCATATTAGAAGCGGTGGCTTCGTAGGATCTTTGGATATGGCATTCTTTCTTCGGCATGGCAGGTTCTCACAATGATATCAACGTGTTGCAGCGCTCTCCAGTCTTCGCAAGGCTTGCAGAAGGCCACTCCCCACCTATCAACTTTGAGATCAACGGCCAGTAGTACAACAAGTGATACTATCTAGCTGATGGTATATACCCTCAGTGGTCAACTTTTGTGAAGACAATCTCAAACCCCCAAGGTGAGAAGAAAGAGATTTTCCCAAATGCAAGAGAGTGCTATAAAGGATGTGGAACGTGCTTTTGGTGTGCTTCAATCTCGGTGGGGTATCGTTCGAAATCCTGCACTGTCATGGGATGAAAGGAAGCTTTGGTAGGTGATGACTGCTTGTGTGATCATGCACAACATGATCGTCGAGGACGAGCGTGATGAGAGTTTCTTCGATCAAGGATTTGATTATCAAGGTGAGAATGTTGAGCCCCCGCACGTGGAACCAGCCACATTTGAACAGTTTGTCCAATTCCATCGTGAGCTGCGTGATTGGCACACTCATTTGGATCTTCAAAATGACTTGGTTGAGCACATGTGGGATTACATTGGCAACCAATAGATGTATTGGTTCATTTTATGTTCATTCAAGACAATTTCGATTTGGTTGTAAAACTATTTTATTAGAGACAATTTCGATTGGGTTGTAAAACTATTTTTATTTTTGGACAATTAATATTTGGACGTGCAAACTAGTTTTGATATGAAAATATGGGCATTTTTTGCCCTGGCGGACAGGATGGGGCAAACGGTTGCGGCTGCGCGCTGGGCGCGCGGCCACCGCATCCCAGGACATGCCCGGACACGACCCCATTGCCCTACCCAAACGGACAGAATCCGGACAAAACAGACGTCCGTTTGGGGTCGCGCGGTGGAGTTGGCCTTAGTGCCAGAGGAGGCTCAGGCAGTAGACCAGTGTCCAGCATTGATGTCCAGTCCTGCGTGCGGCGGTGCGGACCGTTGGTTTGGCTTGGTTCTCGCCTAGTTTCAGCACGCGGCGGTGCAGACCGGGCAGTCTTGGTTCGCCCTCCACTTTTCCTGTGCGCTGTGGTGCGAATTCTCACCCAGATTTGCTCGCAAAGGTAGAGGGTGGTAAGAACCGGCTTGGTTTCTCCCAGGTCCTGCGTGCGGTTGTGCGGACAGCTCAGGTTAGCGTGTGAATAAAGTGAGACCAACCCAAGGGCTAACACTCGTTGGCACTTTTTTATAAAAGAAACTTCGCGAGCACCACGCGTCCAAGTCGGGACTTGAACTCGGGTGAGCTGGCAGCAACCTCAGCTGCCCAGCCAACGGGTCGACGCCCCTTCCTCGGTCAGGTTAGCGTGTGATCGCCTAGTTCTGCATGTGGCGGTGACATTTCCATGTTGGGCAGTGTGTGTTTGGTCTCCTTCTGCCCGGTGGTGATGGGTTGGTCTCGGATCCTGGATGGTTGGTGGAAGACTTGGCCCCTTGGCGGTGCCGACGGTAACTGTCGTGATTTTGTCACGACAGATGTCCTCGAAAAGGACTCAGTCGTGAGGCCATCACAACTAGGTAGTAGCTTGAACGGGGTTGGTCGGGATCGAGAGACGTGAGTTTTACCCAGGTTTGGCCCCTCGCGGTGGAGGTAAAAGTCTACATCATGGTTGACTAATATTGATGATGATGATCTCAATTACAAGGGCAGTTTTTCGGTACCTCTATCTCTATTGACTTGTCTCTTTCTAACCTTGTTCGCATACGAACACGTCACCAGCGTTGTACCGACCGCATGCAATATTTATCTAATGAAATGCGCTGAGTTAGAACACATGGGCCCCGAATCTCAAAAAAAAAGAACACATGTGCCCCCAAACATGCGGGCCCACCGGCCTATGGCCCAAAGTCCAGACTCGTCACCCTATCTGAGTATTTTATTCTCATATGAACCCCATATTATGTTTATTTGTTCCACTTGTTTTTCTTATGTACAATATAAAGTTGTGATTAAATGTTTTTATATTTCTTTACAGAGGGAGTGTCTCTTTATCAAAAATATATTTATGTGTAACTAGTTACTCCTGCCTTTCTACTTTCTTTCGCTGAAATGCGGGCCATCCGGCAACAGGGTCCACGTGCCATGCACCAAATTAGAGTGCACAACTGTACGGTAGACTCACCCCGGTCGTAGCACCGCAGTAATGCCTAAATTAGCCCTGAAATCACAAAACCCCATCTTTTAAGCAGCAGCAGTAAGTTGGACGGACGAAGCAACAATATTTCACTCGGACTCAATTCCCTTCTCCTCTGTCTGCTTGTTTAGAGAAAAACCACCCATCCCTGATAAATCCTAGTCCCTTGGTCGCCGGTAATCCTAGGATGGCAACCGCCGCCGTTGATGCATTTTTCTTCATACAGAATCTATTGTGCTTTATTTGCAGTGCCCAAAGTGCGAGCACCCTACCGGTTTCTATGCCCATGGCGAGACGCCAGACTTGTTCCTTCTCAGCCTAACACAGGATTTTAAAAAGCGCGCGGTATGTTTCTAAAATCCTCTTTTCTATCCAGGAGGGTTGGGGTTTTTGAACATGCTGTCGACTATTTGAAAATTTGGATTGCTATATTTGGATAAAAAGTACTAGTACCATGGTCAACACTGACGTGAAAGAGGAAATTATTTCTAGATTTGCATAGCGAATAAATTGTGTTCTCATATTATTTTTCCTGCAGTGCATCCCTTGCTCTGCCTGAACGCATCTACTCAAGAAGGTCGACCTTGACATAACTGAATACACCTGTTTAATGGTCACATTGGAGACACTCCATGGATATAAGTTCACGGTTGGGTTCATTAATCAAGAAGATCACTCTTTTTTTATGGCCGGACTTGGATAAACTTTGTCAAGTGTTACGAACTGAAAGTTGGCACATGAATGTTGATGAAAATAGTACAACCTAGTCTCATGTTCCATCTGACCTTCCCCCCCGACGTTGTTCCAGTACTTCATACATGTTAGTTTTGTATCTGGTTCTTGCATGTTGCTACTTTTTAATTCACCTATTCTGTCTACCTAATCACCATTTGACTTTAGAAGTAGCAATAATTTGTGATTCCCTTCTCTACGAAGATGCTACCTCTAACTGCTATTTCTTATAATTGGTGGCATGTGTAGGTTATTACAAAGTGCAGGACACTACTAGTTTGTTATTTGATAAGAACTTGACTGTTACTAATAGCATTAAAGTTGACTGGGACGACATCCACCATGTCTTGCACTTTATTGATCGTCTTGAGGACCTTGTGGGGCGTTTCAATGGTGGAAGGCCACGTGGGATATTTGTGCCATTGGTGCACACGTTAAACATGTCCAATTGGGTCAAGAAACTGTGCTACGAGTTGTTTTCTGTTATATAAGTTGTTCATAAACTCTTGCTTATACACAATTTTACCGCTATGATCTTCTTGAAACAGAAACTACACAGTTTTATTATTCCTATACAGATGTCTGGCCATGGTCGAGTCAAACTTGTGTTTGGTCATAATATGATGTTTATGTCGACCTACTCCATTTTCATTAGAGGTGAAAAGATACTTATTCATGGGTGGTCTCAAATTATGAAGGCCCGTCGATCTTGGAGAATAGGACAGAAGGTTATGTTCATGCTTTTCCATGGCTCTGAAGCTAATATCCTATTTATTGACCATATTATGAGATGAAGTCGCTTTTCAAAAGTTGTGAATGCACAGGGTGGCGCCTGGGTCCTATCCTGGAGCTTGGTGGCCTCACCCTTGGTTAATTGTAGGAAAAATAGCATTGTTCGAGGCGTGCTTTGTACGGTAGAACCTGTATAAGTACTCATACTGCTTTCAGCTATGGTTGTTAAGTGCTCCTACTGCTTTCAGTTAAGGTTGTTAAGTACTCCTGCTGCTTTTATAGTCTGTCGTGTTTCTTCAGTCTCATCTTCCTCCAGCCGCCAAAACCAAACCAGCACCGACGGGTCCGCCTGCTCCCGCCTCCCACGGCTGGCTGCGCCTCAGCACACACATCGCCGCCCCACCGTCTCCTAAATCGTTAACACCAACGTCAGCCCCATCCCGTACCCGAACCATTCAACCCTCGCCATCGTACTCCCCTTCGCCCGCGAATTCACTGTCGCATCTTCCCCGACTTCTGTCTGTTCCCGTCTGAGGCCTCACTGTCGTCCTCCGCGCGCCTTCGTGCGCTCGCCGTGCCGCCACCGTCTCGCGTTCTCAACATGGTCAACAAACGAGAGGACTCGGGAGAGGACTGTACGTGGAGAGAATGACAGTAGGGACCCACCATGTCCGTGGCCATACGCAAGCAAGTTCCTCATTGTTATATTATACAAGCAAAATAGAAAATGCTTCCTCCTAGTGGTCTGCTGACATCTGGGACCCACGATATTGTCAGCGTATAGTCAATAGACAATAGAACTGCATACGAGTGGCTGACACCTAGAACGTAGCTGCTCTAGGAGTTTTTTGTTATTATTGAGAGGGAAGTAGGGTATTCAACTGGGTTGTGGCCCATCTAGCCCAGGCTTCTATTTTACGTCCACCACAAACTATCCTAGCTATTTTTTTCTTTGGAAAATGTTAGCATAGTTTATTTTTTCGAAAGAATACCCAATCCAGGCCAACCCAACCCAGGGCTATTATTTTTCTCCGCCTGCTAGGCTGCAACTCTTTCAAGATGGCTGCAAATCTAAAAGTAATACGAAATGGGCTGTAAATATAGAAAACACACGACAAATTGGGAATTACATTCAAATTTCTGAATTTTTTCACATTTTCAAATTTCCAATTACATTGGGTTTTAACCTAATTTAAAAATATATTGAAAGTACTTTAAATCTGGCTCGACATTTCGGTATTAAAAATAGTTTGGACCTCACCGAAATATGCGAAATTTCATTTACATTTTTAACCCTAGTCCTGGCCAACAAGAAGAAAATGAACTACAATAAATTGCATAAGAATTTGCAAATGAGTTGTAAATTATTAAAAAAAATAGCAAATGGGTTGGCCTGTTGGCCTATTAAGTTGATGCGTATGCAAGAATTTTTTAATTATTACATATTAGTCAACAAATGATTCTAACAGAAGTGACCGTTGGATGTCAATCCAACGGGCGTCGTGCTCCTTTAATCTCTGATCTTCTTACTCCAGCCGCCAAATCCAGCGCTGACGGGACCATCCGCTCCCGCCTACCGTGGTCGGCTGTGCTGCCGCGCAGGCCTCACCGCCTACTCCTACTCCCACCATTGGCCATGCTATCCCTCTACTCACCCACCTCCCTCCACTGTTGTGGCTTCCCCGCCTCCTAGTCATTCCCTTCCTGGCTCTCGCCGTGATCAATCGCATTGGTGTTCTTCCCGCGGCATGGTCAACATAGTCAACAAATGACAACATCGGAAGAGGGATGTACATGGAGAGGCTGAAAGTAGGGACCCACATGGTCCATGGCCACACGCAAGCATGTGCCACCTTATTACACAAAAAAATGAATCCTCCTCCTGACAGTTGGGACCAACCAGCTATATCTTCGCACGCAAGCAAGTGCCTCCTTATTAAGCGAAAATAACGGTTGCTCTCCTTGACAATGGGAGCTCATCATATTTGGAGGCTGACTTGTGGACCTACTCAGTTGACGCGTAGGCATGGATTTGTCAATTTATAGTCAACAAACAATTCTACCAGCAGTGACCGTTGGATTTTAATCCAATGGTTGTTCTGCTTCTTCAACCTCTGATTTTCTTGCTACAGCCGCCCAAACCAGCGCCGACGGGACCACATGCTCCTGCCTCCCATGGCCGGCTGTGTCGCCGCCCAGGCCTCATCGCCCCCTCCTACTCGAACCGCTGGCCAGGCCGTCCCTCTACTCACCCACACCCCATGTTATTCTGTGGCAACGACAGCCTCACACCGCAGCTGAACTAGTCAACCCTCGTACCCTCAACCCCCCCCCCCCTGCGCGTGGGCATCCACTGTCGCGTCTTCCCTGGCTCCGCATCGTTCCCTTCCTAGGCCTCGCCGTCGTCCACCGCCTTGGTGCTCTCGGCACGGCGTGGTGAACGAATGACAGCAATTGTATGCGGTGACACTCACAGCTGGTCCCACCAGCTACATCTTCGGATGCAAGGAAGTGCTTTCATATTACGCGCAAAAAATGACTCCTCCCCTGATAGCTAGGACCCAAGAGCTATATCTTTGCATGCAAAGAAGTGCCTCCTTATCCTCCCTGATAGCTAGGACCCACCCCGACGAAGCATATGTAGCGTTGTCTGTCTAGTCGCCAACGTGTACGTACATACTGGCCGATCGGTGTCTCTGCAAGGATGAACCGTGGCCGAGTAAGTAGCGACACATGTCCTAGTACAGTCTGGCCCCTACGTAGCAGTCCATGCAGTCCGGTCTAAATGGAGAACACGTGCGTACATCCACGCTGCAAAACTACGGCCACGTATGTACATACGGCCGGGGTCTCGAACGTATACTCGCACATACGTACGGCCAGGGCTCATGTACATGGATAGGCAACGGACGTCAGCAACGGCCTCCTGTTCATCGGAAGCCAACCGGCTTGGTCGAACGGAGGAAACAGCGTCGTGTTCACCGGGAGCCAAGCGACTGGGTCGGGAACGCGTTGTGTTCATCGGGAGCGAAGCGACTGGGTCGGGTCGGGAACACGTTGTGTTCATCGGGAGCGAAGCGACTAGGTTGGAACGCGCCTTGTTCATCGGGAGCCAACCGGCTTGGACCGAAGAGCCGAAACAGGGTCTGGCGTACCGCAAAACGGAGGAAAACGACCTTCTGTTCGATCGCGTATGGTTGAAACGGGGTCATGTTCATCGGGAAGGGTCTAGCGTACCGCAAAACGGAGGAAACAGACTTCTGTTCGAGTGCCTACGGTTGAAACGGGGTCCTGTTGATTGGGATGGGTGTGGTGTACCGCAAAACGGAGGAAACAGACTTCTGTTGGAGCGCCTATGGTCGAAACGGGGTCCTGTTGATCGGGAGGGGTGTGCCATACCGCAAAACGGGACTCCACGGGCTACTGTTCATCCACCGTCTACTGCTCCAGTCACCATGGGCTACTGTTCATCCACCGTCGACTTCCTCTATCCTCCACCTACTACTGTTCATCCACCGTGGCTTCATCTTGCCTCCACCAGCTACTGTTCATCCAGCCTCCACCGGCTCCTATTCATCCAGCCTCTATGGGTCCTGGTCATCCACCCCCAACCGGCTGGGGTGTGGCGGCCTCCTCGGGGTCCTGTTCATCCAGTGGTAACGGCCTACCACCACGGGGTCCTATTCATCCAACCACCACCGGGAACTGTTCATCCATAGCCAACCAACCAGCTCGACTCACCACGTCTCGCACAAGGCTCTATGGGCTTCAATAAGCAGCATCAGCGATCGATCGCTAGGGTTCAGTTAGCAGCAGAAGCGAAGGAATCGCTCGGTTTCAGTCTGCAGCGAAGGAATCGCTCGATCGGGTTCTGTTAACAGCTAAGGGATCGATCGCTCGGGTTCAGTAACGTGGCTAGTGCAATCACTCTGGTTCAGTAAGCGAACGCCTCGCTCGGGTTCAGTTAGAGCCCAACGCCTCGAACACACGCGCATACATATACGAGAGAAACACGCAAACCACAGTGCATCGCTCGGCCCGCCCACCCACCGTAACCAGGAACTCCCTGAAATTTTCCTTGCCCTCGCTTCTACCACGATTTTTTTCGTCATGGACGGCCCAAAGAATGTCATGCAGGTGCGTCTCCAGCCCGCCCAGGACGAAAAGCCCATTTTCTGTCATGATTTTAAAGTAGATCAAATCCACGGCAACTGCAAAGTTCCAAAGATGTAGCTCAAATTTAGGATAGTAGGCATGGCAATTTAACAGATCCAATTTCTATCAAGGTTCGTTAGTGGCAGGCATGGCAATTTTGAATCACACATTTGGGTCAGAATTGTTGGAAAATTTGTAAGGTGAGGGGAGAGGAGAAGGGCCAGATTCATGCGATTACTTATCTTGAGGAATTCGTTGTTGTTGTTTTTCGTCTAGATTGCGCTAGGGTTTGCTGTGGTTGCCATGACAACTTGAGAAACCAAAGGAGGGAGGGAGGGGAAGGAGCCGATTGAGAGGTAGGCGATGGAAGAGGGGTTAGGGGAGGTTTTTAGGGTGACGACTCTCTCGCGGGGGACCCACACTAGTTTGTGGGGTGGGGCAGGTGTTCATTGGTCGTGCGGGCTAGCTGGGCTCTACGGTCGAACGCGTTGGCCGTCAGGTGGACGCCCGAACGTGCGGGTGTTCTCGTGTTTGCCCGAACGGCGGGCGTGTGAGCTGGCTTGGTGAAACACCACACGGATCGTGCGGCGCAACCCCCTTGTAGCCCGCACGTGTGGCAGTTATCAGCGTCCTTCTATTTTCCTTTGCAGTGGAGTATGGCCAGCCAATGTAAATCGGTAAGTGCACACCAGAAACATATCAGATTGCAAGGCTAGCCGTTGGATTGTGATTAGTGGGCATGATCATGTGGTGGTAATGGGTCCGTGTATGTTTTGTAGGGTGTGTTTAGTGAAGTTCATGTTTGCTCTTTTATTAGTAGTGGAGATAGCGACTGAATAAAAAGTGGTGGGCCACCGATTTATTTTGATTTGTGTCGTATATGAAATATTTGTTATGTGGAGAAGGAAGAGAATCGGAAGGGTGACTTTTTTTAGGGGAAAATCGTGCCGCTTTATTTAACCAAAACTAGGAATGTCATCTGAAATTACATGCAAAATAAAGTCTGGTGGCGAACCCACCCACACTTCCGAACGGTTCTCACCTACACCTACTCGAGCAAGATTGTGAGCGGCAACATTTCCCGAACGTCTAATCCACGTGTCCTTGGCCTCCTCCATGGACCTTAGCAACGTCTTGATCTCTTGCACCCAAGGGCCGACCGCAGAAAGGTCCCTCTCCTGGTTGTTTAGCTTTTGCACTAGCGCCAGGCAATCTACCTCCACATGAGCTCTCCGGATGTTGTGATCCATAGCTAAGCGAACAGCAGTTTTGCAAGCCAGAACTTCTGCCATCTCCGGATCGGTGACATTAGGGAAAAAGTGACATGACCCGGCTATGAACGCCGCGTTGTGGTCACGAAGGACTGCACCCCCTCCACCTTTGTCACCATGCCTCGAGACCGCGCCGTCGGAGTTGATCTTTACCCATCCATCTTCGGGGGGTTCCCACCGTTGGATGGTCTTTGGCTCCGATTGTGACGCCCTCGTCTCGCGAGATGTTCTCCAATCCATAATCTGAACCTGTACTGCAGCTAATATTTCATGTGGCTGATCGATTTTCCTTCCCTCCCTAGTCTCGTTTCTGGCTAACCAGAGACCATACGCAGCCTGAAGCAACAGCTCTTTCTCATCCTCTGGAGCTCTCGTGAACCAGTCCAGCAGCCAAGCCGCAAGCGCACTCTGAGTTTGAATATACGGTTGTGGCCTCTCCAGGTCCCAGCCCGCCTTCTCCCTAACCTGCTGCCAGAACAGGTGCGAGTGTTGACAGTCCCAGAACCTGTGTAAGATGGTCTCTTCTCGAGCACACACCACACAAAAAACTCCCGGCTTGATTCTTCGACGATGGAGTTCAGCTCCCACCGCAAGTCCGTTCCGTATCATGCGCCACATATGGATCTTAGTTTTCCCGGGAACTCGTTTCCCACAGTGCCATATAACCCTTGTGCTTTGCAACCGAGCTCGAGGACTCTGGCTGTCCGGTCCTCGCTCTGTCTAGGGCCATCCTAAGATGGTATGCAGACTTTACTGAGAAGACCCCGTTTCGTGTATAGTTCCAAGCTAGGAAATCTTCCGTTTGAAAGATCGTGGATGTCGCCTAGAGGGGGGTGAATAGGCGCTTTAAAATAATTACGGTTTAGGCTTGAACAAATGCGGAATAAACCTAGCGGTTAATTTGACAAGCACAAAACCTATAACAACTAGGCTCACCTATGTGCACCAACAAATTATGCTAAGCAAGATAAACAACTAAGTGATAGCAAGATATATGACAAGAACCAATATGGCTATCACAAAGTAAAGTGCATAAGTAAAGGGTTCGGGTAAGAGATAACCGAGGCACGCGGAGACGACGATGTATCCCGAAGCTCACACCCTTGCGGATGCTAATCTCCGTTTGGAGCGGTGTGGAGGCACAATGCTCCCCAAGAAGCCACTAGGGCCATCGTAATCTCCTCACGCCCTCGCACAATGCAAGATGCCGTGATTCCACTAAGGGACCCTTGAGGGCGGTCACCGGTACCCGTACAAATGGCAACCCTTGGGGGCGGTCACCGAACCCGTAAACTTTGGCAACCCTTGGGGGCGGTCACCGGTACCCGACAAATTGCTCGGGGCGATCTCCACAACCTAATTGGAGACCCCGACACTTGCCCGGAGCTTTACACCACAATGATTGAGCTCCGAACACCACCAACCGTCTAGGGCGCCCAAGCACCCAAGAGGAACAAGCTCAAGGGCACCAAGCACCCAAGAGTAATAAGCTTCTCAACTTGTAACTTCCACGTATCACCGTGGAGAACTCAAACCGATGCACCAAATGCAATGGCAAGGGCACACGGAGTGCCCAAGTCCTTCTCTCTCAAATCCCACCGAAGCAACTAATGCTACGGAGGAAAATGAGAGGAAGAACAAGAAGGAGAACACCAAGAACTCCAAGATCTAGATCCAAGGGGTTCCCCTCACAAAGAGGAGAAAGTGATTGGTGGAAATGTGGATCTAGATCTCCTCTCTCTTTTCCCTCAAAAACTAGCAAGAATCCATGGAGGGATTGAGAGTTAGCAAGCTCGAAGAAGGTCAACAATGGGGGAAGAACACGAGCAAAAGAGATAAGGTTCATTGGGGAAGAAGACCCCCTTATATAGTGGGGGAAGAAATCCAGCCGTTACCCCCACTTCAGCCCCGCAGAGAGCGGTACTACCGCTCAGCCAGCGGTACTACCGCTTGGCCCTATAAGCGGTACTACCGCTCCCCCTCGCGGTACTGCCGCTGGGCCCAGAGCGGTAGTACCGCGGTGGCAGGGCGGTACTACGGCCCCCACTGCCGCGGCAAGTACCGTAAAACCCGACACGAAAACAGACCCCTCGAATCGAGGCGGTACTAGCACGAGACCGCAGCGGTACTACGGCTGGGGGCTACCAGCGGTACTACCGCTCTGGAGCGGTAGTACCGCTGAGCGGTACTACCGCTTGTAGCACCCAAGCGGTACTACCGCTCCGGCCCGCGGTACTACCGCTAGGAAACCGAAACTGCCATAACTTCTGCATATGAGCTCCGAATTGAGCAAACTCAAGCTTGTTGGATAGAGGAAGACGAGTAGCATCAAAACAGCGAAGGTATAGAGGCAGGGAAGGTATGCCAACAAATAGAGGAGTGAAACCTCCAACCGAGAAGAACCAGCATAACCTCCAACATCGAAAACATCATAGAAGATGCGAGTGAACTCCGTTTTCGATGAACTCGAGCTTGTCATCAAGATGACCATAAGCTCCAAAACTCACAAAGAGAAGAACCAAACAAGAACCAATAAAGATGATGCAAGGATGCAATGGTTTGAGCTCTCTACGAATGATACGATCAAGCTACTCATCGAGAGCCCCCCTTGATAGTACGGCAATCGATCCTATAACCCGGTCTCCCAACTACCATCATGAGACCGGTAAATAGAAAACCTATCAAGGGCAAACCTTTGCCTTGCACATGGTCCACTTGAGCTAGATGATGACGATCTTGACTCCCTCAAGTTGGACCACCTTTCTTGGTTGTGTTGGCTCGATGAAGACTAGTTGATTGCTCCCCCATACTCCACTATGGGTGAGCCACTCTTCTGCACATCTTCACATTGTCACCACCACAATGGACGGCAAGCTTCAAGCATTTGATCTCTTCATGATGCTTCACTTGAACTTGCACACCGCCACCTAACCCCACAAAGAACTCTCACGAAGATCATGGGTTGGTACACAAAGCGTAATTGACAATGCTTACCACACCATGGGATCGCTTGATCCCTCTCGGTACATCTTCTACGCTTTGTCAGTTGATCAAGTTGATTCACTCTTGACTTAGTCTTGATCAACCTTGAATCTTTTCAACTCTCTTCATTTGGATGGTGTCTCAAAGATATACATGAATGATCACACAATCTTCTTCTCCAAGACATGCTTGCAATAAGCTCAACTCTCACATGACCAATCTTTGGATAATTCCTTAATAACACCTTGGTCACCACATAAACTCCTTGAAACCAACACATGGGCTTCAAGAAATGCATATGGACAAATCCTTCAAATATAACTCAAGGCAACTATTAGTCCATAGAGATTGTCATCAATTACCAAAACCAAACATGGGGGCACCGCATGTTCTTTAACCGTTTCCGGTCCACCAATAGCTATCTGCATCACATCCGCCACGTCGTCCTCTGAAAACATATGCTTTACTACCTCCTCGTTCCAGGAAATCCCGTCCGGGTTGATCAAGTGAGCAACCTTTGTAATCCCGTGCATATACTGTTGACCAAGGGGTCTCGTGCTGCCGCTGCGTGGGATCCAGACGTCATGGTGGATATTTATGTTCGTCCCCGAGCCAACTCTCCATATGATGCCCTCACGGAGTAAGTCACGACCATGCAGGATACTTCGAAAAGTGTAAGAACCCGCCGCCGGGCAGGATGCAGAGAGGATCGTGTCGTTCTTGATGTAACGGGCCTTGAGGATTCTAGCACACACAGAGGTTGGGAATTGCAAAATGCGCCAAGCTTGCTTGGCCAGCAAGGCTTGGTTGAAGGCCTCGAAATTTCGGAACCCCATGCCACCATCTCTCTTACTAGCACACATCTTCTGCCATGATATCCAATGGACCCTTCTCTCACCATTCATTGCACCCCACCAGAATTTAGAAGAAATCGAAGTCAGGTTCCGGCACATCTTCTTCGAGAGGTGAAAACAACTCATGGTGTAAGTCGGAGTCGCTTGCAACACCGATTTGACAAGAACTTGTCTTGCTGCTTTAGACAATCCTTGTCCTTTCCATCCACATACCTTTCCTTTTGAGCACTCAGTGACATGCTTAAAGGTGCCATCCTTTGATCTTCCAACCAGTGTCGGAAGACCCAAATACCGCTCGCTGAGTGCTTCTGACTGGATGCCCACCGATTGTTTCAACTGATCCTTGGTGCTATCTTGACATCCTCTTCCAAAAAAGATGGAAGATTTCTGCATGTTTGCTATTTGCCCCGAAGCCTTTTCTCATAAATGTTGAGGATCAGTTTTAGGGTCTCCATGTTTTCCTTAGTGCCTTCAAGAAAAACAATGCTATCATCTGCAAACAAGAGATGAGTTACATGGGGGCCAGTGCTCCCGAACTTCACTCCCGTTAGCCTTTTATCGCTCTGGGCTCGTTTTAGGAGTGCTGAAAATCCCTCGATGCAGAAAAGGAACAAGTAAGGAGGCAAGGGATCACCCTGTCTTAGACCACGAGAGGGAAAAAAACTCCTTGAGAGCCTGCCATTAAGTTTAACCGAGAAGGTAGCCGTGGTGACACACCGCATGATCATGGACACCCACTGCGGAGCAAAGCCAAATTTCACCATAACTTGTTCAAGGAAAATCCACTCCACCCTGTCATACGCCTTCATCATATCCAACTTGATCGCACATAAGCTCTTCTTCCTCTTCCTTTGCCTAATAGCATGTACACACTCATATGCCACCAGTATGTTATCAGTAATCAACCTCCCTGGCACAAAAGCACTTTGCTCTTCAGAGATAAGAATAGGAAGTATTCCTTTCAATCTGTTCGCCAAAACCTTCGTCGCTATCTTGTATAGAACGTTAATAAGCTGATAGGATGAAACTGCAAAAGTAACTCCGGTGAGTTCACTTTCTGGATCATGACAATAATCGTATCGTTAAAATCCGCGGGGGTCGTGGCTCCATTAAGGAAATCACGTACAGCTGAGCACACATCGTCCTTCACTAGAGACCAGTGTCTTTGGTAAAAGAGGGCCGGGAGGCCGTCCGGCCCCGGTGCTTTCGTCGGTCCCATTTGAAATAGCGCTTTTTCAATCTCCTCATCAGAAATAGTGGCTGTAAGTTTGGTATTCATGTCATCCGAGACTAAGGACTCAATGTTCTCTAATAGTGCATGTGCATCAACCGAACCCTCCGATGTAAACAGGGTCTCATAGAATTTGGCAGCCATTTCTCTCATCTCTTCGTTAACCATGCATCTCATACCATCATCTTTCCTCAATGCCCTTATTGTGTTCTTTCGCTTGCGGTGCACTAGTAGAAAAAGGGGCTTTTGGCCCGGTTGGTAAGGCCCTTTAGTCCCGATTTTTGAACCGGGACTAAAGGGTCGTTACTAATACCTCCCCCCTTTAGTCCCGGTTAAAGGTCGTGGCCACGTGGAGCTCCACCTTTAGTCCCGGTTGGTAACACCAACCGGGACTAAAGGAAATTTTATGATTTTTTTTGAATTTTTTTTTTGATTTTCAAATTTCTGAATTATTTTAACCTCTAATCTCTAATCACCACCCCTCATCACTGCTCAATTTATCCTCTAATCTCTAATCACCCCTCATCATTCCAAATCATCTAACTTCCCGGACGGTCACCCATCCTCTCACTACTCCAGCCTGAGCACGCTTAACTTCCGGGTTCTGTTCTCCCTCGTTTCCAAGTCTGCACTTGTTGTTTTCCTGACAATAGTAAGATGTCAATCCTATTAACCCTCAGGAATTTAGCTTGAGCATGAAGTGACACATTTCGCTGTTTGAGTTTGAAATTATTGTTTTAAAAAACAATAATTATTTAGTAACACTAATATTTCTTGAATAATTAGTTTGACCATTGTTTGACCAGATTTGACCAAAATTCAAAAAAACTGAAATAATTATTTAGTAACACTAATATTCTAGAATAATTAGTTTGACCATTGTTTGACCACAGTTTGACCAGATTTGACCAGGTTTTTTCCAAAAAAAAATTTGAAACTATATTTTTTTCTATTACTAGTGGCGCACCTAGCAAATGGTGCGCCACTAGTAAGTTTGAAATTTTTTGGATTTTTTTCCACTCTAGATCTTAAAAGCCCTGTAACTTTTTTTCTGTTAGGATTTTGAGGATTTTGAAAATGTTTAACGGGGTTCCCCCCGTTAAATTCGGATGTAACTTTTCGAGTAGATGATTTTTCATATAAAAAACGTTTTAATCCGAGTTTGTATGCAAAAGTTATGCCCATTTTACAAATTCCAGAGAGATTTTGCAAATAAAGTCGAAATTCATATTTGTAAATTTTCCCAACAACTAGACCACATATCACATGGGAAACTTATTTTATTTTATTTTTTTGACATTTCCATCATTTTCTTTTGTTTTTTCTAAAACTGAAAAGGCGGTCCACAGGGGGGGTAGAGTTTGAAAATGGGACCTTTAGTACCGGTTCGTGCCATGAACCGGTACTAATGCCTCAAAGCCCATTAGTACCGGTTGGTGGCACCAACCGGGACTAAAGGTCTAACCTTTAGTCCCGGTTGGTGCCACCAACCGGTACTAATGGGCATCGCACCCTTTAGTCCCGGTTCGTGGCACCAACCGGGACTAAAGTGCCCAGGTGAACCGGGACTAATGCCTTAGCCGCACGAACCAGGACCAATGCTCACGTTAGTCCCGGTTCGTGACTGAACCGGGACTAATGTGAATACTGCCCTGTGACCAAAGCCCTGTTTTCTACTAGTGGTGGGAGGCTCGGTTTTGATCGTCGGCCCTCAACCAGTCCACCCTTGAACGTTGCTTATACAACACCTCCTCCCTCGCGTAAATCTCTCTGAGCTGTTCTTCGATGTCCCGAACCTCCAGTGAGGACCCGGAAGCATCGGCTCTACTGCGAGCATCTGCTAGTTGTGATTTTAACTTCGCAATCTGTCTCCGGATGGACCCGAAAACTTCTCTAGCCCACCTTTGCATGCAGCCTGTCATCTTGCTTAGTCTGTCCCACACCGCCCCCACTGTTTTTTCATCCGTCGCCCCATCTGACCATGCTTGAGCTATCATGGCATCGTAATGATCATGCCTTGTCCACGCCTCCTCGAACTGAAAAGGCTGATGCCCCCTCTCTTTCTCGCGTGGAGTTGTCTCCAACGCTCGAACAAGGATTGCTTGATGGTCAGATTCCTCCATCACAAGATGTTCAACATGAGTCTCTGGGAACATACTCACAAAACTGTCCGTGCACGCCGCCCGGTCCAGTCTGAACTTGATATTATCTGCTCCATCCCTCTTATTGTCCCAAGTATATGGGTACCCCGAGAACCCCAGGTCCGAAAGCCCACAATCAGCCAAGCAGTCCCTAAAGTCCTCCATTTGAGCAAACGGTCTCGGGTTACCTCCTAGTTGATCTGTTTGGAAGAGGGCCTCATTGTAATCTCCTGCACAAATCCATGGAAGATCGTCTTGTGCCCTCAAAAAATGAATTGCGTCCCATGACTTCTTACGTAGCTCCGTCTTAGGCTCACCATAGAAACCAGTGAATCTATAGGTCTTGCCCTCCCAAGTCATCTCAGTATCAATGAAGTATTGGCACCAGGGCCTCACCTTGACCTGCACGTTCTCTCTCCACTATAGAGCTAGACCACCGCTCAAACCTTGGCAATCCACCGCCACACCACTTTTGAAACCCAAACTCCATTTTATTTTCTCCATAGCTCTCGCCTTCTTCTTTGTCTCCGAAAGAAAAACCACCGCTGGGTTGTATGACCGTATCAGGTCCCTTAGTTCGCCAACTGTCGAGTCCAACCCCAGTCCTCGACAGTTCCAGGCCAAGAAATTCATGGCGACCGGCGGCCCCCCTGTTCAGGGTCCGCCGATGAAGCTTTGTTCCCAGAAATACGATCAAAAACCGTAGATGTCTTCCTCCTGATGTCTCTCACAAACACATCATTTGGCATCTGTTTGTCCGGGTCATTCTTTGCCATCCAATACTGCCTAGGTCCCCTCTTTCTCCCTTCGTTCTCCCCAGTAGAGTGTCGTTCAGCATGTGAGACCGGCCGGTATTCCTGCCTAGGCTTCCTGACAAAGTGCCCCCTCCTTCTTCCTTCTCTGTCACCATATGGCTCCCTTCCAACCCCAGTCTCATACCTCCATCTGTTTCCCCCACTAGACCTCATATTGTAGGCATCCTCCTTGCCTTTCCACCCCTCCTGTCTATCCCGGGAGCTGCTTGCGTACCGTTGTTTCTCCTGCAGTTTATATCTAAGCTCCCATTCTCGTTTTTGCTATAGATCATGTCGCAGATCGTGTTCATCTGCCCTGCTAGTCCTTACATTATCCTTTAGTGGGCTTGTAACTTCTCCTCTGTCCTCCTTTCTAGCACCGCCAGTGCGGATGCCCTCTGACTTGGCAAAATCATCCTGGAGATTGCGCTTTGTAGGAGCAGTCGTATTGCCAGTGTTAGTCTGGCGCCTTGGGTTGCTGTCGCCCGTGCGCTTGCTCCCGCAGCTATTGCTACTCCCCGCAGGTCCAGAAGAAACTCCTTTTGCCCCATTGTTCCTCCCAGGAGATGCACGAAGCCAACCCCCCCACTGAGAGTTCTGGTCCAGGGGAGGGATACAAACGCCATCAACATGAACCATCCTCCCGCATTCAAAGCAAAAGTGCGGTACCTTCTCGTAGTAAAAATCAAACCACGTGCCAACTTTATCATCTCTCGAGGTTTTCAGGTAGAAACCCCTCACCAAAGGTTCAAACACATTAATTTTTTCTCGAACTCTGAGAAACTGTCCCCTAGCAAGTCCATCATTGTCTCTGTCCACACGAACAATTTCACCAAGCCAGTTCCCGAGAGCTCTGCCAAACGATTCAGTCCTTTTATCAGGTGGTAAATCGTCCACTCGTACCCATATATCAGTCATGTCGAAAACCATCTCCGACGGCCTAGTTTTGCCTTCATACTCCTTCAGGATCAAGACACTGAAATCGTACTGCCATGGGCCGTTATTCATCGCATGCTTCCAGTCACCCTCACTCCCAAAATGAACCTCAAACGTATTGGATCCTAGATCTGCGAATTTGGCTACTTTGTGCAAGCCCCAGGCACACTGCATTGCACGTTCCACTGCACTCATAATCATCGGCCTTGCCGAGCATACTTTCCCCACCGCTGACCACCGAAAGTTCCTTTGTGGCGTCTTCTCTGGTTCTTCAAACACAAACCCTGCAGCTTCCTTGTCCATCAGTACCATCCCCCCAAGTCTTGCCGAAAGACTCGACGTGGGATCCGGGGTTTTGCTCTCAACCGGGGACTTTGAAGGAGCCCGGCTAGCTGTGTCATCAGTCCTGCGCTTCGGCGTAACCACTGCATCCCCCGCTCCGGCCGTGGTGTTCTTCCTGCTCGAAGCCAGTGCCTCTTGCAAGCCCTTCGTATTCTTCTGGTTTGCCATCCCAGAGCCGGATGCATGGCTAGAGTGGCTAGTAGTTTTCTTCTGGATCGCCTCGTCCACCTTCTCCGATGCATCGTTTTGTTTCCTTGGTGTCGCCATCGTCGCCGCCGCCGATGAAGATCCCATCTTCCCCGAAACCCTAGTCGCCTTTCCTCCTGCCTCCTCCGCCATCCGCTCCAGCAGCGAAGACGGGAAGTCGCCGGTCGGTTTAGAGGGCAGCGTCGTCGCCTCCCCCGAAGACCACCGAATCCTCTCTCACCCTCGCAGCGCAAACCCTGGGCTGGGTTATTTCGTTGTAAAAAATCGCAGTAATAGAAATCGGTGGTAGGTGGGAGGGGCATGGGTGGAAAGGGGAAGTGCTTCAAGGAGGCACTCGCACATGCTCGAGGTACATTAAGCAAATTAATAAAAAATAGAGGATTTATTTGCACAGAATCTTGTGACAGGCATACAGAACTACTCCATCCGTCTCAAAATAAGTGTCTCAACTTTAGTTCAATTTAGTTTTAAAAAAACTTTAGTTTAAATTTCAGTTTATCTATTTTGGCAGCACAGAAACTCGGATTTTATTTTAGTCGCTCCTTGTTCTACGCCGTACCGCATTTTCTTTTTCTCTTTCAGGGAAGCCAGCCGCGCTGCTGCATCCCCATCGCCTGTCTGGCTGTGACCCTAGTACCCGTTCCTCTTTTCACTTTACAGAATGTACGTACCAACTAGCTTTCGTTTTAACTACCCACACCTCAAATTCCGGACAGTAAGACCAGGCATTTTCTTTTCTTTTGAGAAAATAGAATGCGCTTTCCCTATAGAATAAAATAAAAATAAAATGCGCTAGTCCGAAGCATTCATTCCAGCTGGTTGATGAGATGCGAGGGCCAGTTCTACCTAACATGCCTTAATAAATCGGTTCAATTGAGATGCATTATTCGATCCAGTATTGCGTATATCTCGTTGTCTAAATTTTCATTTACACAGTGGTCTAAAAAGATTTTATCATGTACACAACTACTTCCTCCGTTCCAAAATAGATAACTCAACGTTGTATTAAGTTTATACTAAAGTTAGTACAACGTTGAGTCATCTATTTTAAAACGGATGGAGTAATATTTTAGCAGATTGTCTATACATAGGGCCTGTTCTGAAGTCATCTGTCTCCACACCCCACAAAACTCCACGCACAGAACCGGGCCGAACGCCTGAGCTCCATGGAGTGAGCTTCACGAAGCGGACCGAGCCTCTAGTGAAAAGTGGAGAAGCTGCTAAAGCCCAGCTGCACCAAATGGAATCAGAAGTTTGGCATAATTAGGAATGTCACCGCCAAGTAAAAAACGTTTCGCGCAGAACATCTCTCAGATATAATCTCTCATATATTTTAATAGTATTATCTTATATTAACTACCAATTCAACTACTGTTTCAGTAGTTATAATCCTCTATAACACTATGCTTCCTGGTTTTAAAAGAACTGACATTCAATTGAGGTCTCCAATTGGGACTGAACTACCCGATTTTGATTGGATCAACAATTGCTCACAACTATCTCATTCAATTATTTTATATTATACATCATGCTTTCTAATTTTTAAGGCCTCACAATTAATCGAGGTATTTAATTTAGAATTAGGTCAACCTGATTTTGATCGGGTCAACAATTTCTCAATGGCTCTCCCATTCAATTTTTTTAATTCACTATGTTTCCATTTGAAGCTTTTTCATTCAATTAAGGTATTCAATTTTAGATTAAGTTTACAATGTTGAACGGGCAAATGATTTTTGAAATCAATCAGTAACAACCAGCCTATAAAAATGTATCAATCACGCGGACCATTCCATGACCTAAAAAAATGCGTCACCATGTGATATTGCAGCACCAATATAGTACATGCAACCACCAACGTAGAAATTTCCTGATGTAAATGTACGTTAATCAGCGGATAACATAGAACTACACCACAAAAGGCTCATCAAATCACCGGATTATAAACAAAAATGAAGCACGCTCCATCATGTGAAGATGCTACACTTACACACTGGCGGAGCGTCGTGGGGACAATTCCGGGCTGTGGCCACCCCTTCCGTCAGCACAAAAAATATATTTATAGGATACACGGCCCATTTTCATGGCCCACGGTGGACTAGGACGATCGTCAGCCCGTGACGAGGGAGGAGCAGTGGTTCGCCGCCCCATCCCCGTTCCTCTGGTCGCCCCCCATGGTGACTGCTGCCACTTCCAGGTCTTCCTCCTCCTCTCAACTTCTCCTACCCTAGTTCCCTGAGTGGCCACGTGTTCTTCCTCCTCGGCTCCTCCCCATCTCCATTCTCCACTAGTCCCCTACTCCCTGACCCCCTGAGCAACTGCTCGAGTCCCCTCCCAATCCAGTCCCTAAATCCACTTTGTATGCTTGCTCTTTTCTTCTAGATCCTTTGTCAAATCAAGCAGTAGCAAGTTAGGGCAAGTTGCAAGCTGGGAGCGACGACTAGACATTTATGTTATGCGGCTTTAGGTTTCTGCAATTCTATCTTGACATGTAAATTGCAGACTACCTTTATTTCTTTATTTTAGATGGTTATAGGGTAAGTAGATTACTTCAAGTAAAAGAACAAATGTGGAATTACTATTTTTCAGCTGATAAAAATTTGTTTACAAATTCCAATTTAGGTAGCAATGGGCAGAAACAGAGAAACAACCATGCATTTAATTTTTGCTGAATCTTTAGTGAATCATTCAGTCCATGAACTTGCACTTTCTTGCTTTTACTTGCTATTTTTTCATAAATCTGAACCTGTTGGCCCCCCCTCATTTTTGGTTCACGCTCCGCCACTGCAGTTACAGGCAATTTTCCACGGAATAAAGCTTACGGACTGTGATGGCATCATTAGGGCATGTACAATGGGGGCAGTACCAAGGTGCTGCCCCAGCCCATCCACGTCGGTCCATGAAATTGGGACTACTGGTCAAGCTCACATCGATCCATCGCACCTGTGGCTTCGTGACGTCTTCAACAGCTACCGCTGCCCCGATGTTGGACCATGCATCGGATAAAGTAGCTTGTCTCTATCTTCTCTGTTGCGTACTATCCGTCTTTCTTTTCCCTCTTTCATCTCTCTCCTCACTTTATCAACCGAGGAAACCGCCTCCTCTGCAAGCGCCCGTCCAGTCTGCAAGGCATACGCTGAGCTTCCAGCATGGCATCCGAGCCTAGTTAGCTCTGCGGGGCAGCGATATGAGGCATATCATTGGCCATGCCCTTAGATTGGGGGAGAGGACCACTCAAAAAGGTTAGCTGAGTGAAACTTTTTTAGAAGCAGTTCATTTTGTGAAATGATTTCATTCATAGATCAAAATTGTCAAATTTGCCAGGGCAAGCGAAGGGAAAGTAGCCATCCTAAGAGCATCTCCAACATACGCCCAATATTAGCGCCGTGCCCAAAAATTCGCAAGTTTAGCGCGCGCAGTTGAAAATAGCACTCCAGCGGACGCTGCATAATAAGCACACTGTAAAAAGTGTTCAGCGCGCCGTAAGAAATTGGATCACAAGCCGTATATTTAGCGTGTGAGCTCCAGCGCGCTGAACTTCTCACACACGCTGAAAAGTGTCCCGTACGCCCGCGGCCGCCGTTGGCCTCCTCGCGTGCGCCCGCCATCGTTCTCCTCGCGTGCACCCGACGCCGGCCGCCCGGCCTCCTCGCGTGCACGCGCCAGCCCGCCAGCCGGCCACGGGCGGCGGGGCGTTGGCGCGGCCACGGCTACGGCGGCGGCGGGGCGCGGAGGAGCGCGGCCATGGCCATGGTGGGGCGGACCGCAGGCGCGGCCATGGCCACGGCGGGGTGATGAGCACACGGGCTATCGCTGCTGGGATTCTGTTGGTCGTCGCTTACGCATCTCGCGTGACGTGACTTTTGACGAGTCTCGTTCTTACTACCCACGTCCTTCTTCCTCGAGCTTCTCTCTGGATGATATTTCCTTTCTTCTTCTTCCCGATAGTCCCTGCTATGTGCCTCATGTTTCACCTCTTCCACCGACACCTCTCATTCCTTCTCCCTCACCACCGACCCCCTCTTCTCCATGCTCCTCCTCCACCTCTCCACCATCATCTCTAGTCCGTCGCCCTCTCTCACCGTTTCCTCTCCACTATACTCGCCGCCCTTGTACTGAGGATGCTTCCCCTGATTCGCCTGACGCGCCTTACACCTCTGGTGCACCTCCGTTCATGCCTCCCCTGGTTCATAACCTCCGTGCTCGGCCTCGCCCCTTGCCTTATCACTATTCTCCTGATCGGTACGGTCTCTCTGTTATTACTGAGCCCACTTCCTATCGGACTGCCATGACTCAGCCTGAGTGGCAGCTTGCGATGGCCGAAGAGCTTCCTGCCCTTGAGCGCTCTGGCACATGGGATCTGGTTTCCCTCCCTTCCGGTGTTCGTCCCATCACCTGCAAGTGGGTCTACAAGATTAAGACTATCTCCGATGGTTCTCTCGAGCGCTACAAAGCTCGTCTTGTGGCCCATGGTTTTCAGCAGGAGCAGGGACGCGATTATGATGAGACATTAGCTCCTGTAGCCCACATGACCACTGTCTGCACTCTCCTTGCTCTGGCTTCTGTTCGTCATTGGTCTATCTCTCAACTTGATGTCCAGAACGCCTTTCTCAATGGCGAGTTGCGTGAGGAGGTTTATATGTAGCCACCACCGGGGTACTATGCTCCTGATGGTATGGTCTATAGACTTCGCCGCCCCCTCTATGGTCTCAAACAGGCCCCTCGCGCCTTGTTTGAGCATTTCGCCTCTGTGGTGACTGCCGCTGGTTTCTTGCCCAGTGATCATGATCCCGCGTTGTTTGTTCACACGTCTCCTCGTGGTCGGACTCTTCTCCTTCTCTATGTCGATGACATGATCATCACTGGTGATGACTCTGACTACATTGCCTTTGTTAAGGCTCGCCTTCGTGACCAGTCTCTCATGACTGATCTTGGTCCACTTCGCTATTTTCTTGGGACTGAGATCTCCTCGACCCCTGATGGCTTCTACATCTCCCAAGAAAAATATATTCAAGATCTTCTTGCTCGCGCTGCTCTCGGTGCTGAGCGCACAGTTGTGACTCCTATGGAGCTCAACATTCAGCTTCGTGCCTCTCATGGTGACCCTCTTCCTAATCCCACTCGCTATCGTCACCTTGTTGGCAGCTTTGTCTATCTTGCTGTTACGCGTCCTGACATCTCCTATCCCGTCCACATCCTGAGTCAGTTTGTTTCAGCCCCCACCTCTGTCCACTATAGTCACCTCCTCTGTGTTCTACGATATCTTCATGGCACGATCTCTCAGTGCCTTTTCTTTCCCCGCTCCAGATCTCTTGAGCTCCAGGCCTACTATGATGCTACCTGGGCTAGTGATCCCTCTGATCGATGCTCGCTGTCTGCTTACTATGTCTTCCTTGGTGGCTCTCTTATTGCCTGGAAGACAAAGAAATAGACTGCAGTTTCTCGCTCGAGTACAGAGGCTGAGTTGCGAGCCATGGCTATGTTGACGGCTGTGGTGATCTGGTTACGGTGGTTACTTGAGGATTTTGGTGTGTCTGCTACTACCTCGACTCCCTTACTGTCAGACAGTACCGGTGCTATCAGTATTGCGCGTGACCCGGTGAAGCATGAGCTCACCAAGCACATCGGTGTGGATGCCCACTTTGTGTGTGCTGCTATGCAGGATCAGACTCTCGCTCTCCACTATGTGCCCTCTGAGTTACAGTTGGCGGACTTCTTCACGAAGGCACAGACTCGAGCACGACATGGTTTTCTTCTCTCCATACTCAGTGTTATTGATCCACCATGAGTTTGAGGGGGGCTGTTAGATGTGTATAGTCCCTTTTCGGTACATCCCCATTGTATAAGGGGTTTCTTGCACTTTGCCACACATGTATACGGACTAGTGCAGAACCGGACTTTAGCGCCGGTTCGTAAGGGCCTTTAGTGCTGGTTCTGCAATCGGCACTAAAGAGTGGAGACTAAAGGCCCCCCTTTAGTACCGGTTCGGCACGAACCGGCGCTAAAGTGCCACCACGTGGCACGAGCCAGGCCCGGGTGCTGGTAGACCATTAGTACCGGTTGGTAGCACCAACCAGTACTAAATGTTTGGGGGGTTTTGGTTTTAATTTTTATTTTTCCATTAATTTTGTGTTTTCCATTTAATTCTTTTTTGTTTGCTGGTATTTTACGATACTACATATTGTACACGTTATGCATATATATAAATAGATTTTCTCGTAGAACCGATCATATATATATATGTAATCGAATGTCTCACAACCACCATTAATTATTCACACATACACATGTATATATATACAATTTCTCCTACATGTTGCCTTGGTGCCTTCGGAGCACGATGACAAGTGGTTCATGGGGGCGGTAGCGGGTAATAGTATTCTCCTTTGGGATCTATGACCAGGTCGAGCAAAAATCCCGCTATTTCCTCCTGAAGTGCTCGTATGCGCTCTGTTGGTAGGAGCTGGTCCCGCACCACTTTGAATTGTTAAGAAGGAGATCAATATGCATGTGTATTAGTTGTGTGACTAGATATCGACAATCATGTAAGATTTGTGAATAGTGTTCTGGCAAACGTACCCAGTCCTGTCTATCAGATCTGCTCCTTTCGGACGCCATCATGCGAATGTTCTCGCAAACGTAGTATGCACACACTTCAGTCCCCGGCGCCTGCTTCAGGGCCTTTACGAGAATAGAATTTAATCAGATAATAATTAATCAAGCATGTTAATTAATTAATGGTATTGAAACAAGAATTAAAGAGATGGTAGCTAGCTAGCTAGTACTACTTAATTACTTACCTTGGGTCGATACCAACATAGCTTTTGTCGCCATTTTCCTGGAGTCACCTTGATGTACTTTGCCCAAGCCCTGCCCGCCGGCAAAGAAAATTAATAAAGGGGTTATTAAAAATAGTTCATATCAGGAAATGACGAACTAAATAGGCCGAGATATAGTTAATAATGATTGAAATAACCTGTCGACTATCCCCTTCACGATGCTGTAGTCACTATCTTTTTTAAGTAGTGAGTCCAGTACTTCAACTTTTCCTTCGTCAACTTTAATGTCTAACAAGATCCAGTGGAAGCTGCATGCGCATACGTTTGCATGTATAAATTAAGCGGGCATGTGCATAACACTAATCAACTATAACCCTAAACCCTATACACTTATTAACATCTAGCTAGTAAGCAAAAACAGAATTTGTAGTACAAGACAGTGTGACTCACTCGAAGTTGTAAGGAAGTAGTATATCTTCATTGCTATTGAGGCGCTTCAAGAACTCTACCATGTTTTTCTCTACATCTTGTCTACACCATTCCAATTTCCATGTGTATTCATTAACGGTATTTGGGTCAATGAACCCAATGCCATAGCGTCCAGCTTTTTTCATTTCATACATCTTCATCCTGCATAATACCACAGAAAAGAATATATAGTGAGGATATATAATTACAGGTAATTAATGATCAATCAATGAGCACTAGAGCTAGCTTGAGACTTAAATTACAGAAAGAAATCACTTACAGACAATAGCAACTGACGATAGATTTGTCGAGTGCATCTTGATTGAATAACTGAAATAGTTCTGAATACTCAACGGACAGAGCTTTCTTATTGAAGTAATGATCTTCCTCGACTTGCACCATGAGGGACTCTCGATTGGAAATCTTGGTAATTTTCATGTACCAATCATGCAATTCATACATTCTCGTTGGGAGGTTCTTGACCTCCTCGGGCTCGACCAAAGGTTGGCCCCGGACATATTTCCGTTTTATTTCCTCCTCTCTAAGCGGAGACATGGGCTCGATATCGAGGAGTTGTCCAACAGTGATCTTGAGCATTTCAGCCTGCATTATATGCTCCTCGGTTATTACCACATCGCCCAGCTCGGGAACGTAAACGGTTTGCCCACAATAATATTGGGCGCGCGTACTCTCATGTGTTGTTGGCACAACAAGCGGGGGGGGGGTCGATTGCGCCGCCTGTTCTCCCAGCTGGGGAACGGTTTTCCCGCATTTTTTGACAGCTGCTTGTTGGCTCGAGCTCGAGCTCGCTTCTTTCTGTAGTCGTGCTCGATGTGCCTTCCTGATTTGGCGCTCATAGTCTGAGTCAACAGGCTTGGGAGCTGGTGGTCTAGCCATACGAATGAAGTGGTCAATCTTTTCCTCAGGCACTTTCTCCCTCGGCGGCGTTGCCGGTTTCGGTCCAAAATGAGCGTCCACTTCGGCCCGCACTATTGCATCGTTTTGCTCCTCGGTCATGTCGTAAGGCCTCTGAGGAAGAGGAGCGAGGCTGCTTGGACCATATTTATATCGCTTGTCTCCGCCTGTACTTCCTGTACTACCTCGACTCGTACCGCTACGCACCATAGCTGCGGCGTGTCTCTTCTGCGATTGCTTAGGCGGCGGAGACGGCTGACGTGGCTTAGTTGGAGCAGGAGGAGTGGCCTGACGCTGTGCCGGACTTGAAGCAGGAGGTGTGGCCTGACACGGTGTCGGACTTGAAGCAGGAGGTGTGGCCTGACGCTGTGCCGGACTTGAAGCAGGAGGTGTGGCCTGACACGGTGTCGGACTTGAAACAGGAGGAGTGGCCTGACGCTGTGCCGGACTTGAAGCAGGAGTCTGCTCACGCGTTCGTGGACTTGGAGGAGCGGGAGTCTGCTGACACGGTGGCGGACTTCGAGGAGGAGTCGGCAGACGCGGTGTCGGTGGACTTCGAAAGATGATGCAATCCTTTCTCCATAGGATGATACGATGTATGGCCTCTCCCAGTGTGTGCTCGTCGTCACCTCCAGGAATGTCAAGCTCTAGCCCCGAATATGGGTCCACCACCTCATCAACCAAGACACGAGCATAGCCCGCTGGAATCGGGGCGCAATGGAAGGTTGCTTCGGGGGTAATTGTAAAAGCAACGGCGTCCGCCACCTTCATGGATATGTTCTTCATTTTGAAGTGTAGCTCACAGTTAGTGTTCTCTATGATGTCATCCACAGGGTATGTATCCAGCAGTGCGTCGCCCGGGGCGGAACCAACGCTGCTTCTCGGCATGGATGGGACGGTGCTATCCAATGCTGGATGATCATCCGCTTGCTGCTGCCGCTGCTGAGACCCCCTTTCCTGGCTAAGTGAGTCGATCTGCTGCTGCTGCTGCTGGAATTTGAGTGCCAAGTCCGCGTGCCTTGCTTCTAGGCCTTGAAGGCGTTCCGCGTCCTGCTTCCTCTGCTCCTCCTCCAGCTTCCTCTTCTTCTCCTCCTCCATCTTCTTTCTTGCACGGGTCCTGTAGTCGTCGTTCCATTCCGAAAAGCCCTCATACCAGGGAATAACGCCCTTGCCTCGTGTTCTTCCCGGGTGTTCAGGATTTCCCAGGGCGCGCGTAAGCTCGTCGTTCTCTCTGTTGGGCGTGAACACCCCCTTTCGAGCATCTTCTATTGCGTCAAGTAACTTTTGTTCTGCTCCTTTTAGACTTGCCTTCTTCGAAACCAGGCCTGTCTTCGGGTCCAACGCCCCCCATGCGCATAGAACCAAGTTCTGCACCTGGGGGGCCAGCTCCTAGTAACCGGAGTGACCCCTGCATCCTCCATCTCTTGCTCAGACTTATCCCACTTAGGCATTGCCACCGCGTAGCCACCTGGACCCAGCCTATGGAACTGCGTCTTTTTTGCGGCATTGGCCTTGTTTTTTCTCGACCGTTCCTTAGATAATTCTGATTCCTTGAATTTCACGAAAGCGGGCCAGTGTTCTCTTTGCTTCTCCAGTGTTCCCTTGAATTCTGGAGTCTTCCTTTCTGCAGCGAGGTAGTTGGCCCATACAGTTTTCTTGTGGGTGTTGAATGCAATTGCCATCTTCTTAAGAGCAGCGTCCTTGACTTTCTGCACATCTGCATCAGTGAAATAATCTGGTAGGGTGAAATGTTCCATCAGAGATTCCCAAAGCTTTTGTTTTGCTCTGTCGTCGACCCAAGTAACATCTGGGCGTTTAGTTTTTGGCTCTTTCCATTCTTGAATGGAGATCGGGAGTTGGTCCTTCACAAGAACTCCGCACTGACGAACGAACTTGTTCGCAATGTTCTTAGGCGTGAGGGGTTCGCCACTAGCTTTGATGGAATCGATGTTGTACTTTACACCCTCCTTCAACTTTTTGCCCGGGCCGCGCTTTGTCCTGCTGTCTGTAGAAGCAGATTTGCTCGATCCGGAGGGCTGAAAGAAGAAAGATCGATTCGTTAATATATCTTCAAATAAAAAAACATGTGATGATCACTAGATGCCTGCTTATATAAATATACCTCGCCGGTAGTCTTTGTTATTTCAAGATCAACATTGTATTCGTCATCATAATCATTGTCTGCGTCATCATAATCATAATCATAGTTCATGACTTCATCAGCTCGGTCGTCGAGATCGAATATCTTATCATCACCCTCCCCGGTATTGTTCAGATATTGGGAGCCGTCATTTGCTTCATTCAGATCATCTGGCCTGTTAGGGCTGCGTATGATCTCGAACAGGGCCTCTTCTCCCTCTCTGCCGGTATTGTCCGCCATAGCTTTTATTTAACTAATACAGAAGAAATATAAAACAATTTAGTATTCAAATTACAATGCATGGATGCAATCAATAAGGAAAAACTGAATCATATAGTACATAATATGCATCGTCTCGAATAATATATAATCTCGAATACATCGTCTCGAATAATATATAATCTCGAATACATCACTGGCTAGGTAGCTAATAAAGATCGAATACTATAGAAGAATCTAGGCCACTCGCGGTTCCTGGGGCGCGGGCGGTGGACACCCAAAGACAAGGAACCATCACAGGATCATATCTCCGGTCATCTGCCCAAAGAACCTGCCAGGTATTGGAGAACCTGACGTCCATAGCAGCCATGTAGCGATGGACGTGCTCGTCCTCCTCCCTGACACGACGACGCACCACCTCCGGCGGGGCCGGCTCCCTCTGCACCGAATGTGGCCCACGCGAACGCCACCAAAGGAGATCAGGGTCGACGACGGGACCCGAGGCCGGGTTCCTCACCAAGCGGCGCGCCCCTCCAGGTAGCACCTCCCAGTGCCAGCCCGGCGGAGCCCAATCCCGGACATGGGTCAGCCGGACGTCGTCGCGAACGGGTCGACGGCGAGGATGCGGGCCGGGCATCGTCGAGAACAAATACTATATGCCCGCAAAAAGTAACATTTTTTAAATGATTGGATTGTGATAACTAAAATTCTATATGCAAATTCTAACAATTTGACATTAATCTAATCCATCTAACTAAAACTAATTCTAAAATTTCTAACATTTATATATATATAACTAACATTTCTATAACATTTCTAATATTTCTATAACTAAAAAACATAAAAAGTGCTAACATTTCTATAAATTAAAAACAGAAAAATTTTATAACATTTCTATATAACTAACATTTCTATAACATTTCTAATATTTCTATAACTAAAAAACAGAAAAATTTCTATAACTAAAAAACTAAAAACAATGTGTGTGTGTGTGTGGACATGGCGGCCGGGGCAGGAGCTCACCGGCGAGGCGAGGCGACGGGGGGCGGCGACGGGGACGGCGACGGGCGGCGACGACAGGGATGGGGACGGGGCGGTGACGACGGAGACGGGCTGGGCGGGGACGACGGGACGACGGGGCGGGGCGCGGCGACGACGGGGACGGGGCGGCGACGGGGACGGCCGGGGCGGCGACGACGGGGACGGGGTGGCGACGGGGGCGTCGACGAGGGGTGGCGACGGGGGCGGCGGGCGACGGGGCAGAGGAGAAGAAGTAGATGAGAAACTGAATTTTTTGAAGTGTTTTCTTATATAGGATGGGCCTTTAGTACCGGTTGGAGCGACCAATCGGTACTAAAGGCCAATTTTGGCCAGGCCAAGGGGCGGGAAGCGCCCACCTTTAGTAGCGGGTGGTGGCTCCAACCGGTACTAAAGACCCTCCCTTTAATACCGGTTTGAGCCACCACCCAGTACTAAAGGTGGTGCGCTGGCGCAGGTGCGGTGCGTCATGTTTAGTCCCACCTCGCTAGCCGAGGGGCGTCCGCACTGGTTTATAAGCCCCAGTGCGGTAGCTCTCTCGAGCTCCTCTCCAAAGCAGGCCTACTGGGCCTAAATGTTCTATGCTGCCCTGTGGGCCTACTGGGCATTTACGGGCCTGCATCCTGGCCCAACAACAGGTTGGGTTTCTAGTCGTATGCAGGCCGCTGTGGCGCAGTAGGCGGGCTTTTTCATTTTCTTATTTATTTTGCTTTATTTATTTTTGTTTTTTTTATTTTTGAGTTGTTTTTTGCTGTATTTAGAGTTTCTTTGTGAATATTTTTGCTTCAGGTACAAAAAATTACAAACTTTCTATTAGTGCCGGTAGTTTACAAATTTGAATAATTTACATTTTGAATTATTTGAAATTGGTGTGAACCACTAGTTTGTGAATAACTTAACTTTGAAAATAGATTTTTCAGTGATTCTTTTTTCTTATGTTTAATATTAGTGTGTTTTATCATTATATTCAATTTGGTAATTCTTAGGTTATTTAAAAAATGAAATGCCTTCGTAACGGATGAGTTTTCGTCCGAAACCCTGATACTTCGAAAGAGATTGTCCATTTTGTACACGAAGTGCATCCAGTTTTTGCGGTAACCCTCTCTACTTTTTTGCACATGCTATGTGGGTGAAATTATGATACCATGCCAACTTTCAACCTTTTCTGAGTTCATTTGAAATGCTTTTCAATTTCAGGGTCATTTAGCTGAAAAAATCAGTAAATGCATGAAAGAATTTGTTTGCACATAAAATTTCTTCGCGTTTCAAATGCCAAAACACATAACTACCCTAACTATTACAGAGATTCCCTCCTGGGTGTGAAACACAGAAGAAAGTGATGATAGTGAAGCCGATCACATCCCAGATCTTTGGGTGTGAAACTTTTTCTTCGCGTGTGTCCCTTTGCGCCGTAGCCATGGAAAATCTTCATCATTTAACTGGATGCTCGGGTCAATATTCACTGTGAATGGAGCAATTTCATCAAACTTTTCATAATCTTCTGACATGTCTGTCTTGTCATCCACTCCCACGATGTTTCTCTTCCCAGAAAGAACTATGTGGCGCTTTGGCTCATCGTATGATGCATTCGCTTCCTTATCTTTTCTTTTTCTCGGCTTGGTAGACATATCCTTCACATAGAAAACCTGTGCCACATCATTAGCTAGGACGAATGGTTCGTCTGCATACGCAAGATTGTTGAGATCCACTGTTGTCATTCCATACTGCGGGTCTTCCGTTACCCCGCCTCGTGTCATATTGACCCATTTGCACCGAAACAAAGGGACCTTCAAACCACGTCCATAGTCAAGTTCCCATATCTCCTCTATGTAACCATAATATGTTTCCTTTCCCGTCTTGGTTGTTGCATCAAAGCGGACACCACTGTTTTGGTTGGTGCTCTTCTTATCTTGGGCGATCGTGTAAAATGTATTACCATTTATCTCGTACCCTTTGAAAGTCATTATATTCGAAGATGGTAACTGGGACAGCGAGTACAGGTCATCTTCAATAGAGGCGTCATGCATGGTACGTGTCTGCAACCAGCCGGCGAAACTCCTGGTTTGTTCACGTGTAATCCAGTCATCAGACCGCTCCGGGTGTTTGGAGCGTAGAAAATTCTTGTGTTCGTCCATATACGGAGCCACCAAGGCGGAATTCTGTAGAACTGTGTAGTGTGCTTCAGTGAGAGAATGTCCGTCCATACATATTTTTTGATTCCCTCCTAGCGTGCCTTTTCCATCCAGTCTGCCCTTATGCCGCGATTCAGGAACACCAATCGGCTTAAGGTCAGGAATAAAGTCAATACAAAACTCAATGACCTCCTCATTTTCATGGCCCTTGGAGATGCTTCCTTCTGGCCTAGCACGGTTATGAACATATTTCTTTAAGACTCCCATGAACCTCTCAAAGGGGAACATATTGTGTAGAAATACAGGACCCAAAACGTTAATCTCTTCGCATAGGTGAACTAGGACGTGCGTCATGATGTTGAAGAAGGATGGTGGGAACACCAACTCGAAACTGACAAGACATTGCACCAAATCATTCTCTAACCTTGGTATGATTTCTGGATCGATTACCTTCTGAGAGATTGCATTGAGGAATGCACATAGCTTCACAATGGCTAATCGAACGTTATCCGGTAGAAGCCCCCTCAATGCAACCGGAAGCAGTTGCGTCATAATCACGTGGCAGTCATGAGACTTTAGGTTCTGGAACTTTTTCTCTGCCATGTTTATTATTCCCTTTATATTCGACGAGAAGCCAGACGGTACCTTAATACTGAGCAGGCATTCAAAGAAGATTTCCTTCTCTTCTTTGGTAAGAGCGTAGCTGGCATGACCCTGATGTATGCCGTCTTTTCCATGCATACGTTGCTGGTCCTCCCGTGCCTCAGGTGTATCTTTTGTCTTCCCATACACGCCCAAGAAGCCAAGCAGGGTCACGCAAAGATTCTTCGTCACGTGCATCACGTCGATTGCAGAGCGGACCTCTAGGTCTTTCCAATAGGGCAGGTCCCAAAATATAGATTTCTTCTTCCACATGGGTGCGCGTCCGTCAGCGTCATTCGGAACAGGTTGTCCGCCAGGACCCTTTCCAAAGACTACCTTCAAATCCTTGACCATATCATGTACATCAGCACCAGTACGGTGGCGAGGCTTCGTCCGGTGATCCGCCTCACCTTTGAAATGCTTGCCTTTCTTTCTTACGGGATGCCTGCTCGGAAGAAATCGACGATGTCCCAGGTACACATTCTTCCTACAATTGTCCAAATATATACTGTCGGTATCATCCAAACAGTGCGTGCATGCGCGGTATCCCTTGTTTGTCTGTCCTGAAAGGTTACTGAGAGCAGGCCAATCATTGATGGTCACGAACAGCAAGGCCTTTAGGTCAAATTCTTCCCCCATGTGCTCATCCCACGCACGTACACCTGTTCCATTCCACAGCTGTAAGAGTTCTTCAACTAATGGCCTTAGGTACACATCAATGTCGTTGCCGGGTTGCTTAGGGCCTTGGATGAGCACTGGCATCATAATGAACTTCCGCTTCATGCACAACCAAGGAGGAAGGTTATACAAACATAGAGTCACAGGCCAGGTGCTATGGTTGCTGCTCTGCTCCCCAAAAGGATTAATGCCATCTGCGCTTAGACCAAACCATACGTTCCTTGCGTCATCTGCAAACTCCTTCCCGTACTTTCTCTCGATTTTTCTCCACTGCGACCCGTCAGCGGGTACTCTCAACTTTCCGTCTTTCTTACGGTCTTCTCTGTGCCATCGCATCGCCTTGGCATGCTCTTTGTTTTGGAACAAACGTTTCAACCGTGGTATTATAGGAGCATACCACATCACCTTGGCAGGAATCTTCTTCCTGGGGCGCTCGCCCTCGACATCACCAGGGTCATCGCGCCTGATCTTATAGCGCAATGCACCGCATACCGGGCAAGCGTTCAAATCCTCGTACTCACCGCGGTAGAGGATGCAGTCATTAGGGCATGCATGTATCTTCTGCACCTCTAACCCTAGAGGGCAGACAGCCTTCTTTGCTTCGTACGTACTCTCGGGCAATTCGTTGTCCTTTGGAAGCATATTCTTTATCATTACCAGCAACTTTCCAAATCCCTTGTCAGATACACCATTCTCTGCCTTCCATTGCAGCAATTCCAGTGTGGTGCCCAACTTTTTCTTGTCAGCTTCGCAATTCGGGTACAACAATTTCTTGTGATCCTCTAACATGCGCTGCAACTTCTTCTTCTCCAAATCACTTGCGCAGTTTCTCTTTGCATCGGCAATGGCCCGACCTAGATCATCAGCGGGCTCATCTGATGCCTCTTCTTCAGCTTCTTCCCGCATTGCCGGCTCAGCTTCTTCCCCCATTGTTGTATCATCGTATTCAGGGAACCCATGGCCAGGATAGCTGTCGTCGTCCTCTTCTTCTTCATTGTCTTCCATCATAACCCCTCTTTCTCCGTGCTTGGTCCAAACATTATAGTGGGGCATGAAACCGGACTTAAACAGGTGGACGTGAATGGTTCTTGACGTAGAGTAATTGTGATCATTCTTACAGACTAAACATGGACAAGGCATAAAACCATCCGCCCGCTTGTTTGCCTCAGCCGCAAGCAGAAAAGTTTGCACGCCATTAATGAACTCGGGAGAGCATCGGTCATCGTACATCCATTGTCGGCTCATCTTCATTACACAACACCGAAAAGACCAAATTAATACAAGTTCATACATAAAGTTCATACAAGACTTAAATGCAACAAACAAATAACTCTCTAACTAAAGAATTTAAATGCAACAACAAATGCGATCAAGATCGCAACTAAGGTAACAATTGATCCAACAGCATAATGATACCAAGCCTCACTATCAATGGCATATTTTCTAATCTTTCTAATCTTCAAGCGCATTTTCTCCATCTTGATCTTGTGATCATCGACGACATCGGCAACATGCAACTCCAATTCCATCTTCTCCCCCTCAATTCTTTTCAATTTTTCTTTCAAATACTCGTTTTCTCTTTCAACTAAATTTAACCTCTCGACAATAGGGTCGGTTGGAATTTCCGGTTCACAAACCTCCTAGACAAAAATATCTATGTCAACTTGATGGGCATAATTTGTCATAAACACGAAATGCAACAACTAGTTTTAAAAGAGAATATACCACATCCGAATCATAACAAGGACGAGGGCCGACGGGGACGGATATCAAAACCATGGCACTATGTATAACAAACAACGTACGGGTAAGATAATTATACGAGTAACTATATATCCAAATCACACAAACATCAATTTGGTAATGTAAAACATTCATGAACAAGAGGCTCACCACAAGGTGGTGCCGGCGACGGAACGGTGCGGGCGATCGACTGTGGTTACGACGGAGATTTAGAAGGCACTAAGTAAACCACACCTACATATGCAAACTAAGTGTTATTTTTGACCTCAAATTGCATATAAATCAAATACTAGCACATATATTTCCTCCCAAATTACTAAACTCATAAATTAATCACTATACAAAGCATTGCAAGAGCTAATCTAGCAATGAGAGATGAAAGGACAAAGTTGCTAACCTTTGTGATCATTTGAATGGATGGGGGCCTTCAAATCTTGACAAATTTTGGGCAAAATGTGTGATGAGCTCGAGAGGAAGAGGGGAAGAACAGAGAGGAGAGGGGAAAGGGGAAGAACAGAGCGAGCTCGGGTGGACGAAGGGTTTATGTAGGACGACCTTTAGCACCGGTTCGTGCCACGAACCGGTACTAAAGGTGCTGGAGGGGCCCCGGACTGACAACATCCTGCCACCACTCACTTTAGTACCGGTCCGTGGCACGAACCGGTGCTAAAGGTCGGCCACGAACCGGTACTAATGAAAGCGGCCGGCTAGCCGTTGGAACCGGCACTAATGCACACATTAGTGCCGGCTCAAAAGCAAACTGGCACTAATGTGCTTGACATTTGACCCTTTTTCTACTAGTGACGTAACGGCCTTTGGCCCTCAGTGAATACTAGTTGCTACTTATCCAACAGTCCTTTGAGCACCTTATAGCAACTCAGCACAATGGAAACCAAATGATAGCATTCATGGATGCCTTGGAATGTTGTAATCTAGTGGACTTGGGCTTCCAAGGGTTACCGTTCACGTACGACAACAAGCTGCAAAGAAACATGAACATTAAGGTTCGGTTGGACCACGCAATAGCTGATAATAATTGGCGGAATTTGTTCTCTGATGCTAAGGTCGTGCACCATGTCTCGCCTTGCTCGGATCACCTTCCAATCCTGCTGAAATGTGAGAGAGATGAAGAGAAAGTTGAGAAGCCATGTTACAGGAGGTATGAGATACTATGGGAATGTGATGGGAGCTTGCCAGAATGGGTGGCGCAAGCATGGGAGGAGGCTGGGTCGAAATTTAATCTTGGTGATGTGAGGGCTGGTCTGAGTAGCTTGCTGCTGAAACTCCATGATTGGGGAAAGAAAAGGTTCAGGAATGTAACAGGGGAGTTAGAAAAATCGAGAACCAGACTTGAAGAGCTCTTGAACATGAACACAGATAGAGATGAGATAAAAAAGGTAACCGATCATATGAACGAATAACTTTATCAGGAGGAGATGTTATGGCTGCAACGGTCGCGTGTTGATTGGCTCAAGGAAGGGGACCGAAATACAAAGTTTTTTCACCGAAAAGCAGTGTGGCGGGCTCGAAAAAATAGAGTGAAGAGCTTAGTGGATAATCAAGGGGTAATGCAGACGGACCATCATACGATTAGTGCAGTGGTGCAAGATTATTTTACATCCTTGTTTACACGATGAGTGCACGGTGCAAGATTATTTTACATCCTTGTTTACACGTGATAGTAATCTGAACCCACCGTCGGTCATTGAGCTTTTTAACCCTGTTGTTACTGAGGTGATGAATGAACAACTATGTGCAGAATTTTCAGAGAAGGAGATTGCAGATGGGCTATTCCAAATTGGCCCTCTTAAGGCTCCCGGCAGTGATGGATTACCAGCGCGCTTTTTCCAGAGGAATTGGAGTATCCTTAAGGAGGAGGTTGTCAGGGCTATGAGGGAATTCTTCTGTACTGGAGTTGTGCCCGATGGCGTAAACAAAGCGATCATTGTACTCATACAAAAAATGGATAAACCAACAAGAGTTTCAGATTTCCGACCAATTAGCTTGAGCAACGTCCTCTACAAGATAGTGGCAAAGTGTCTGGTTAATAGGCTAAGGCACGTGCTGGAAAAGATCATATCTCCGTTTCAGAGTGCATTTGTTCCTGGTAGACTCATTACAAATAATGCACTTTGAGCATTTGAATGCATTGATGCCATACATCAGGAGAAGAGAGAAGATAATTGCTTATGTGCTTATAAATTGGATTTGTCCAAATCATATGACCGAGTCGATTAGGGCTTCTTGGAGCGAGTGATGGTTAAGCTGGGTTTTTCTCATCGGTGGGTGCAGTGGATCATGACGTGCGTCACCACGGTGAGATATACTATCAAATTCAATGGAACCCTCTTAGAATCGTTCGCACCGGAGCATGGTCTCCGGCAAGGTGATCCCCTCTCGCCATTTTTGTTTCTTTTCGTGGCTGATGGTCTCTCCGAGTTGCTGAAATAGGGTGTGCGAACAAATGCCATAGAACCTTTGAAGGTCTGCTGAGGGGCACCATGAGTCTCACATCTTCTCTTTGCGGACGACATGTTACTGTTTTTCAAGGCTACACAACATCAAGCAGAGGCGGTAAAGGGGATTATTCATGAGTATGAAGGGGCGATCGAACAACTAATAAATCCAGCGAAGTGTTCTATTCTGTTTGGCCGATCTTGTTCGAGTAATGAGAAAGAAAATGTGAAGCGGGAACTAGGAATTCAGCAAGGAAACTTTGAGGAGAAGTACTTGGGCTTGCCAATACCGGAAGGGAGAATGCATAGAGGAAGATTTCAGAACCTTCAAGTCGAACTCCTGAAAAGGATATGTATTTGGAGAGATGGCAATATGGCCTCGGGGCGGTAAGGAAATTTTGATAAAAGAGGTTTCTCAATCCATTCCCATGTACATTATGGGGGTGTTCAAACTTCCATTCTCTGTCTGTGATGATCTTACTCGTATGGTCAGAAATTATTGGTGGGGCTCAGAGAAAGGGAAGAGGAAAACGCATTGGATGGCATGGGAAAATATCATAAAACCGAAGGCCATGGGAGGGCTTGGCTTCAAGGATTATCGACTCTTCAACCAGGCTTTGCTCGCTTGGCAAGCGTGGCAGTTGCTAACTAATCCAAAAAGTCTTTGCGCACAGGTTTTAAAGGCCAAATATTATCCCAATGGTCACCTGGAGGATACGGTGTTCGCAGGCAATGCTTCATCAACATGGCAGGCCATCACTTACGGCCTTGAGCTCCTCAAGAAGGGAGTGGCTTGGAGGATCGGCGACGGCCACGGGGTGCACATTTGGCGTGACCCTTGGCTCCCTCGGCCTCCGTCATACCGGCCGATCTCGCTTCCTGGAAGGTGTAGGATAAGGCGCGTTGCTGACCTTCTCAGCGGTCAAGGAACATGGGACGTCAACCTGCTTCAACAGTACTTCATCCAGCCAGATATCGACGAGATCCTCAAGCTTCGGCCGGTGCCAAGAATGCAAGACGTCCTCGCCTGGGGACCGGTAAGAGGGGTATCTTCTTCGTTAGGTCTGCCTACAAGCTTGGCCTCGACGAGAAATTCCGCACATCTATGTGCGCCACGAGTAGGGCAACGGACGGCAATCGTGCCGTCTGGACGACATTGTGGGGGTGCCCTGCTCCTCTGAAGGTACGAATATTTGTGTGGCGGCTGGCTACAAATACTCTTGCAAACATGGAAAACAAAATGAGTAGAACTATAGAAAAAAATGACATATGTGCTGTTTGTGGCATTGAACGGGAGGACTCTTTCCATGCCATCTGCAGCTGCCCAATGGCGGGCGCTCTTTGGGATGCTATGAGGTAGTCATGGCCGATACCGGCGCGAGCGGAGATCAAGAACACCGGGACGGAGTGGTTGTTGCACCTCCTCACCGGCTGCGACGAGACCCAGCGGATGGTCATTCTTATGACATTTTGGCGTGCATGGCACTGCCGAAATGAGGTTACTCATCACAAGCCGGCACCCGCCATCGAGGCGTCGAGACGCTTCCTCGGTAGCTACATCAAGTCTCTTCTCTGCATTGATACGTCTCCAACGTATCTATAGTTTTTGATTGTTCCATGCTGTTTTATTATCAATCTTGGATGTTTTATAATCATTTTATAGTCATTTTATATCATTTTTTGGTACTAACCTATTGACATAGTGCCAAGTGCCAGTTGCTGTTTTTTCCATGTTTTTTACATCACAGGAAATCAATATCAGACGGAGTCCAAACGCAATGAAACTTCACGATGTTTTCTTATGGACCAAAAGGAAGAAGTTGGGCCCTGGTTGCACCTGGGGGGAGTCCTGAGGAGGGGACAACCCACCAGGGCGCGCCAGGAGGCCCAGGCGTGCCCTGGTGGGTTGTGCCCACCTCGGGTGCCCCGGACCGCCTCTTTGCTCTATAAATACCCCAAAAATCCAGGAACCCTAGGGGAGTCGACGAAATATTCATCCAGCCGTCGCAAAGTCCAGAACCACCAGATCCAATCTAGACACCATCTCGGATGGGGTTCACCACCTCCATTGGTGCCTCCCCGATGATGCGTGAGTAGTTCTTTGTAGACCTTCGGGTCCGTAGTTAGTAGCTATATGGCTTTCTCTCTCTCACTGAATTCTCAAAACAATGGTCTCTTGGAGATCCATATGATGTAACTCTTTTTGCGGTGTGTTTGTTGGGATCTGATGAACTTTGAGTTTATGATCAGTTATATCTTTTTATATCCATGAAAGTTATTTGAGTTTCTTCGATCTCTTATATGCATGATCCCTTATAGCCTCGTATTTCTTCTCCGATATTTGGGTTTTGTTTGGCCAACTTGATCTATTTATCTTGCAATCGGAAGAGGTGCCCGGTAGTGGGTTCGATCTTACGGTGCTTGATCCCAGTGACAGAAAGGGAAACAACACGCATGTATCATTGCTACTAAGGATAAAAAGGTGGGATGTATATCTACGCAATAGATAAACGGATCTTGTCTACATCATGTCATCGTTCTTATTGCATTACTTCATTTTTCCATGAACTTAATACAGTAGATGCATGCTGCATAGCGGTCGATGTGTGGAGTCATAGTAGTAGATGCAGGCAGGAGTCGGTCTACTAATCTTGGACGTGATGCCTATCTAATGATCATTGCCTGGATATCGTCATAATTATTTGAAGTTCTATCAATTTCCCAACAGTAATTTGTTTACCCACCGTTTGCTATTTTTCTCGAGAGAAGCCACTAGTGAAACCTACGACCCCCGGGTCTTCTTCCTCATATATTTGCTTGCGATCTACTTTTCCTTTGCATTTTTATTTAGATCTATTAAACCAAAAAAACAAAAATACTTTCCTGCACTTTATCTTATTTGCGATCTATTATTTCAGTCTATTACAAATCTCTGGCATCGTTACGCAAAAGGGATTCACAACCCCTTTAACACGTCGGGTTGCAAGGTGTTGTTATTTGTGTGCAGGTTCTGTTTACGTTGTGTTGCTTGGTTCTCCTACTGGTTCGATAACCTTGGTTTCTTCACTGAGGGAAATACCTACCTTCGCTGTGCTACATCATCCCTTCCGCTTTGGAGAAATACCGACGTAGTCCTAGCAGACAGGAGCTTTTCTGGCGCTATAGTCAGAGAGCGATCATGCATCAAACAATACCCCAAGGAGGACACTGTAAAGGGCAAGATGGTGATCCATAGTGCAGGTCAGCTACCCAAGGAGAAGAAGGAGAAGCCAGACACGCAATGGATGGCGCCGCTGGCGGGATGCGTGAGACTAAATGTGGACGGGTCTTTCATCCATGGGGAGTCTACTGGAGGGGCGGGAATGGTGCTTCGAGACGAGACTGGGGCCATCACCTTCTCCTCTGTAGGATCAAAAGTATGACTAGAGGGGGGTGATTAGACTACTTGACCAAATAAAAATCTATCCTTTTCCCAATTTTAAGTCTTGCAGATTTTAGCAACTTAGCACAAGTCAAGCAATCAACCTACACATGCAGGTCTAAGAGTATAGCAGCGGAATGTAAAACATTTGCATATGAAGGTAAAGGGAGGAGTTTGGAGGGAGCAAACGCAATGTAGGCATGGAGATTTTTGGCGTGGTTCCGATAGGTGGTGCTATCGTACATCCACGTTGATGGAGACTTCAACCCACGAAGGGCAACGGCTGCGCGAGTCCACGGAGGGCTCCACCCATGAAAGGTCCACGAAGAAGCAACCTTGTCTATCCCACCATGGCCATCGCCCACGAAGGACTTGCCTCACTAGGGTAGATCTTCACGAAGTAGGCGATCTCCTTGCCCGTACAAACTCCTTGGTTCAACTCCACAATCTTGACGGAGGCTCCCAAGTGACACCTAACCAATCTAGGAGACACCACTCTCCAAAAGGTAATAGACGGTGTGTTGATGATGAACTCCTTGCTCTTGTGCTTCAAATGATAGTCTCCCCAACACTAAACTCTCTCTCATGGAGTTGGATTTGGTGGAAAGATGATTTGAGTGGAAAGCAACTTGGGGAAGGCTAGAGATCAAGATTCTTGTGGTTGGATCGGAATATCTTGGTCTCAACACATGAGTAGGTGGTTCTCTCTCAGAAAATGTATGCTGGAAGTGTAGGCATGTTCTGATGGCTCTCTCCACGAATGAAGAGTGGGTGGAGGGGTATATATAGCCTCCACACAAAATCTAACCGTTACACACAATTTACCAAACTCGGTGAGACCGAATCATGAAACTCGGTCAGACCGATTTAGTTCAAAATGTGAACGTTAGGCTTTTCGATGGGACCGACATGTCAACTCAGTGGGACCGACTTCATTAGGGTAAGGGCATAACGTAATCTCGGTGAGACTGATCACACAAACTCGGTAGGACCGATTTCTGTAATAGGCAAACAGAGAGTTGGTCAGGCAAACTCGGTGGGACCGAATTGCTCATTTCGGTGAGGCTGAAACGTTACGAAAGGGAAGTAGAGAGTTTGCATTGCGAACTTAGTGGGACCGATCGCTCATCTCGGTTGGACCGAAACGTTACAAAGGGAAATAGAGAGTTTGCAATCCCGTCTCGGTGAGACCGAGATCCCTATCGGTGAGTCTGACTAGGGTTTCTGGCAGTGGCTATGTCAAGTGAACTCGGTGGCGCCGGATAGATCAAATCGGTGGGGCTGAGTTTGACTTTTGGTTTGGGACATATGTGGATATGGGAAAGTGGTTGAGGGCCTTTGGAGCATATCACTAAGCATTTTGAGCAAGCAAGCCATTAAGCAACACCTCATCCCCTTTTAATAGTATTGGCTTTCCTATGGACTCAATGTGATCTTGGATCACTAAAATGAAAATGTAGAGTCTTGAGCTTGAGCTTTCGAATGCAAATGCACAATCGATTAGGATCATGGGTTACTCTTCCATGTCACATACATCCTGATGGAGTGCTCAAAATGATAGAAAGTAAAAAACATGGACTCATCACCAAGCAAAGTGAATGATCATACAAGAGACATAAAAGATAACATCATCCAAGCAAGCATTAAGGTAGAATATGATCAGACACATGATCATTTAAGTATCTCACACACATAGACATAAAGTATTAAGGAAGCACACAAAAGTGTCAACCAAAAAACAAAAGACAAAAGAGGAAAAACATTCTCTCTCGAAGCCTATGATCTATACATATTTCTCCCCCGCTGGCAACAAGTTACCAAAAAGTTTGAAAATGCATAGTGCTATGCGGGTGTAGTCTTGATCTTCGGGAGTTGGTGTTGAGAGGGCTCTAAGGATGAAAGCATCTGTTGAAGTTGTTGGAGCTAGTGGAGTTGCAACTGGAGGTGGCACTGAAGCTGTGGCTGTTGGTGCTTATGAAGTTGCTCTTGTGTCAGCCATGGGCACGACAACAGACCTCTGACCTCTAGGCACTCTTTGAAAGGCATCTGTGGTAGCCTGCCCTTTCCTCTCCTCAGCTTCTTCCTGGAGCTGCTCAACAGCTGTCTGCATCTCTATCACTTTAAGATCAATATCATAGAATTTAGTCTCAATGATCCTCTCCAGGCTCTCTTGGTTCTAAGTCAGGGTGGCCAAAGCCCTTCTCAATCCTCAAGGTTGCTTGAATCAGATAAGCAAGTTGATCTTGTTTGCTCTTCAGAAACACTTGAGATGCCTCTTCAACACTTGGCATCTTTGCAGCTTTTTCTGCCTTAGCCTTCTCTCTCTTTTCTTGTGCTCGCACAGATGTGGGATCTTCTTCATTCATGACAACAGTGTTGTCCTCAGAGTCTACTCTCAATGGTAGATGCTCCTTATCCAACAGGTAGGTGCCTGTGCCCATCTTGGAGTTGATGAGCACCTAAATATGTGGAGCATACCCACAAGATCTCTTCTGATCTGTAGCTGTCCTCTTGATTGTTTCCACAATCAGGCTCATGACTTTGAATTTTTGGGGCACATCAAATATCTGCAGCAAGTTGATTGAATGACCTCTGATCATCTTGTGATCTCCAGATTTTGGCAACAATGTATGGCTCAGAATGGTGTTGATTGTTGTAAGTGCATCTAGTGCCCCTTAGTGATTTTGGTGTGTTGAAGACTTATAGGTTAAGGGACTAATGTGTTTGTGAGCGTACACAGGTCTATAAGTCTATGAGGAGTTTGATATTTACAGAGAAAGTCGACCCCTAAAAATGAATGTCTTCGACTGAAGACTTTGGAATTCTGAAGACTTTCTGAAGACTTTGAAAGTGAAGAAATTGGTGTGACCTTGAAGACTTGGATTTCATGTGAGGAACATGGAGCGTGAAGACGTTTGTTTTCATAGTTTCATTTTCTCTTTCTTGAGTCATAGAAAACACCGTATTGTTAAAGGGGGTCGAGGAAATACTAAGCAAAAATTTCCAAGTGATGCGCAACTCAAAATCCTATAGCTACCAATCCCTTCGAGTGAAGCCATTGGAAATCTCATACAGTTTAGTCAATTTCTTCAGTGACAGAGAGGAAGTTATTCTGGTCTCTGAGGAATTTGTTCTCACTGAGGAGTTAGGAATTCACCAGTGCGGATTGCCTACAAGTGAGGAACATGATAGCCCTAAGAAATTTGATAGTCAATTTTTCGACCGTTGCTGTGCTATGTGCCAGCTGTCCCAAAATATCTTATTCACCTAACGGTCATATCATTGAAGGGCATTTATGTCTTATCATGTCGGGCTGCTCCCTAGGCTATAAATAGCCGCCCCCCTACAACCACTAGCTGGTTGGCTGCTCCAAGAGAAACTGACACTTGTCATTTGAGAGCATCCCATCCTCTGAGGACTTGGAGCGAAAATCATCAAGTGAGGAAACCCAAACCCAAACACCTACAAACCCAAAATGATTGAGCATCACTTAAGAGATTGATCCTGCGTGGATCCGATGGTTGTTACCTTTGAAGACTGTGCATCTTCCAGACGGTTAGGCGTCATGGTCTTAGCGTCCAAGAGGAAATTGTGGATCGCCGAGTGACCGAGTTTGTGAAGGTTTGGAAGTCACCTGAAGACTTACCACGAGTGATTGGGCGAGGTGTGTGTGACCTTAGCTCAAGGAGAATACGGTGAGGACTGTGTGTCCTCAGGTTTAAATACCTAGCCGCTCCAACTAGACGCACAACTGTCACAACAGTTGGAACTAGTCTACCAAATCATTGTCTTCACCAAGCCTACTGGTTCTATTTCCTCAACTCTTCCATTTCCTCATTACTGTGTTGTGTGCTTGTTCATATCTTTTTGAAGACTTTGACTGAAGACTTTCTCAATTTCCTCAGTTCAATTTCTTCAATCTGTTGTCTTCTTCCTGTCTATCCCGTGTTTATGCTTTCTGTACTCCATGCTTGTTTTCATTTCATCATGATGACCATGCTTATGCTCTGTTATGTTTGCATCTGAGTAGTTATTCCGCTGCAAGTGGTTCTTTGCTTATGAATTTCCTCACCCTGAAATTCGTAAGTGAAGAATTCATAAAAATCGCCTATTCAGCCCCCACTAGTCGACTTAACACACTTTCAATTGGTATCAGAGCAAGGTACTCCCTTGTTCTGTGTGATTTTGGTTTAACCGCCTGGAGTTTTAGTTATGTCGACCGCATGTATGATCAAGGTCTCTACTGGGTGTCCTACCTTCAATGGGACGGACTACCCCTACTGGAAGAATAAGATGCGAATGCATCTTGAGGCAATTGATAACGATCTCTGGTATGTTGTGGAAAATGGTGTTCCCTCTGTCACACCTTCTGTGAGTGCTGCTAATGAGAAGAGATTCAAGCAACTCGATTCTCAAGCGAAGAACATCATATGTGGCCATCTGAGTAAAGGGCAGTATGGCAGAGTGAGTGATTTGGAAACTGCTAAGCTTATCTGGGATAGGTTGTCCAAAGTGAATGAAGGAGTCTCAACTCAACGTGACTCTCGTGTTGACGTTCTTTACAATCTCTTCAACCGCTTCAAAAGACTTGACAATGAAAACGTTCAGCAAACCTTCGGTCGCCTCACTGACATCTCAAATGAGCTTCAAGCACTTGGTGCCACTGACATCACCGACCATGCACTACTAGGAAAAGGGCTATAGATGGAATGGCCACTAATGACGCACCAGACATGTGGTGCGCCACTACTATATAGCAGTGGCGCACCATGTGCTCGTGCGCCATTAGTGTGAAAGACACTAATGGCGCACCGGACACACGGTGCGCCATTAGTAACAATTTTTTTATTTTCCAAACATACTAATGGCGCACTAGGGCACAGTGCGCCATTACTAGTTCTAACTAGTAATGGCGCACCAGCCACATAGTGCGCCACTACTATATTTTTTTATTTTTTATTTTTTTGCAAAACTACTAATGGCGCACCAGGGAACAGTGCGCCATTACTAGTTTAAACTAGTAATGGCGCACTACTCCACGGTGCGCCATCAGTGTATATTTCATGGACACTTGATCTCGATCCCCCTCCATCTCGATCGCTATCCCACCTCGCCAGATCCGGTCCCCCTCGCCGCCGAGCACCCCCCGCACCCTCTACCCCGCTCCACCGGCCGCCGCCGCCGACCCCTCGCACCCTCCCCCGCTCCACCGCCGCCGACGACCCACCGCACCCTCCCCCGCTCCACCGCCGCCGCCGACCCACCGCACCCTAGCTCCCCTGCTCCACCGCTGCCGACGACCCACCGCACCCTCCTTTGCCCGCTCCACCGCCACCGACGACCCCCCGCACCCTCCCCGGCCCGCTCCACCGTCACAAATGAATGCAACTAAAATTGCAAAAAAAAACAAATTTGATTATTTTTTCAAATAACAAATTTGATGATATTTTCAAATAATAAATTTGATGATATTTTTTCATATTCATAAATATTTTCAAATAACAAATTTGATGAAATTTTTTAAAAAATTATTACTGTTTTTGTAAAAAATTATTACAGTTTCATATTCATATTCATTTTCTAAAAAATTATTAGATGCAACAAAAAAAATAATAATAAAAGTTACTTATGGCGCACCTCTGGCTGGTGCGCCATTGCTATATATATTTTTTTACTAATGGCGCACCCATCGTGGGTGCGCCATTGCTATGTAAAAAAAATTCTAATGGCGCACCGCTTCGGGGTGTGCCATTAGTAAGTTTCCCCCCTTAGCTAATTCCTCCCTCTCCCTCGCCAGTCCACCCGCGCGCTCACCAGCCTGACCCACGACGCCGCCGCCCCGACCCCCGCCACCCCGACCCCGCCGCCCCCGCGCCCCCCACCACTGCAGCTCCCCCGCGCCGCCGCCCCCCACCACTACAGCTCCCCCGCGCCGCCGCCCCCGCGTCTACCTGCCGCCCCACCTCGTCTTCCACGCGCCAAATCGAGCGGCGGCCAGGTAAATCCCTCCTGACCCGCCGGCATCCACCTCGACCTCCCTCCTCCCCTCCATTCCCTCCTGACTCCTCCACCTTCCCTTCTCTCTGCAGGATCGGACGAACTCCATCATCGAGCAGAACCGGGGCGAGCTCCAGCCCTACCCACCTGCGTCCAGCGCAGGTATGCTCATCCCCTTCCCGCCCCTCCGGCTGCCGGCGTCCGCCCTCCCTCTCCCCTGTCCCCCATCTCTGATTGGCAGTGGTTATGTTGATGAATACAAGTGGTGGTTATTTCAGTGTTTATTTCAGTGAATATAAGTGGTTATGTTGCAAAACCTTCTACTTTGTAATAAAGCTCAAGTGTTTCCAACACATATTTTATATGAGGTTGCATCTGTGTCAACTGTCAAGTTCAGCACTTTCATATGGTATCTCCAGTTCTGAAAAGTAGATTCATATTGTATCTCAACCAAGTCTCATTTCTCATTATCATAAGGAGTATAGGCAATATTTACCGTCCGAATTAGAACCTATAATGCCCACATCAATTTGTTAGTTTATGTTCCAGCTTGACAGTTTGTTTGTTGAAAGCAGTGATGTTGTTAGTTTAAAGGGAGCAAGCTTTGCTGCCCATGAAATCTATTACTCTTTAGGTCCTGGCCATGTTTGGCATGAATAACCTCCAGATAATTACTTATTGTTCGAGTAATAATAAAAAGTAGAAGTGTGATTTAGAGACGAAACCTTCAAGGAGTGACAAACCTTCGAGGTCCCTGCCAAGACCTGCCAAGACACTCAGCAACATAGCATTTAACACCAGACAAAACCTTCGAGGAGTGACAAACATGGCTTGCACTGTTGCACAAGGTGGCAAACACCACTTACTAAAAATATATCAAGCAGAAAACAGATTCATTCAAACAAGACCCTCACTCAAAAATATAGCAAGCAGAAAACACCAGACAAAATTCATGTAGCTCCATTCAAACAAGACCCTCACTCAAAAAAGTTTCAAATGCAGCCTCTCAGATTTGCTGCATTTGTGGCATCGGTTTGGGACAATTCATGGAGTTGTGCTGCACAATTAACTTCATGGAGAACATTAGAATTTGTGTTTAGTGAAGTAGTTAGTGTACTGTACTTGCAATAGTTTGCTTGGTCTTTCTTTGGTTTCAGTTAAGTTATTGCCAGATTTTCCTCTCCATTGCTCTGAGTGGTGCTTGTGTTTTTACTTGCAGAAATGTACCATGAGTGGTACAATCTAATTTACTACTGCTGCTATATACATCAATACTTTACCACTAGCCCATGAGTGGTGCTTGTGTTTCTACTGGCAGAAATGTACTACTTGGGAATTTTGTCAACTTGTGATGCTGCTGCTGTACCCCGAGAGGCCCTTGAGTTTGCCGAAATGTCGATTAACTTCCGTTCCGGCAAATTCGGGTACTCCATATGTCCTATTTTCAACAAAGGTCATGCTGAAATTTTCCGTGAATTTTAGCATGACTTTGCTAAAAATAGGACATATGGGGCACTTGCGACTAATGCATGGGCCGGGGTATCTTAGTACTTAATTAAGTAGGATCAACTGCCCCTTTATTCTTGCTGCATTAAACCATAGGTGGCAATAGAGCCAAGTGATTTTAGGCCAACTCCACTGGGATCAACTGCCCCTTAAAGAAAGAAATGTTTTTAGGCCAACTCCACTGGGCCTGGCTGAAAATGCACAAGTGTGCATGACTAATAATATTCTATTGTAAAGCTAAACAGGAAAGAGGAACCACTTGTTGGAAATATGCCCTAGAGGCAATAATAAAAGGTTATTATTATATTTCTTTGTTCATGATAATCGTCTATTATTCATGCTATAATTGTATTGTCCGGAAATCGTAATACATGTGTGAATACATAGACCACAAAATGTCCCTAGTAAGCCTCTAGTTGACTAGCTCGTTGATCAACAGATAGTCATGGTTTCCTGACTATGGACATTGGATGTCATTGATAACGGGATCACATCATTAGGAGAATGATGTGATGGACAAGACCCAATCCTAAGCATAGCATAAAAGATCGTGTAGTTTCGTTTGCTAGAGCTTTTCCAATGTCAAGTATCTTTTCCTTAGACCATGAGATCGTGCAACTCCCGGATACCGTAGGAGTGCTTTGGGTGTGCCAAACGTCACAACGTAACTGGGTGACTATAAAGGTGCATTACGGGTATCTCCGAAAGTGTCTGTTGGGTTGGCACGGATCGAGACTGGGATTTGTCACTCCGTGTGACGGAGAGGTATCTCTGGGCCCACTCGGTAATGCATCATCATAATGAGCTCAATGTGACTAAGGCGTTAGTCACGGGATCATGCATTGCGGTATGAGTAAAGAGACTTGCCGGTAACGAGATTGAACAAGGTATTGGGATACCGACGATCGAATCTCGGGCAAGTAACATACCGATTGACAAAGGGAATTGCATACGGATTGATTGAATCCTCGACACCGTGGTTCATCCGATGAAATCATCGTGGAACATGTGGGAGCCAACATGGGTATCCAGATCCTGCTGTTGGTTATTGACCGGAGAGGCGTCTCGGTCATGTCTGCATGTCTCCCGAACCCGTAGGGTCTACACACTTAAGGTCTGGTGACGCTAGGGTTGTAGAGATATATGTATGCGGAAACACGAAAGTTGTTCGGAGTCCCGGATGAGATCCCGGACGTCACGAGAGGTTCCAGAATGGTCCGGAGGTGAAGAATTATATATAGGAAGTCAAGTTTCGGTCACCGGGAAACTTTCGGGGGTTACCGGTATTGTACCGGGACCACCGGAAGGGTCCCGGGGGTCTACCGGGTGGGGCCACCTGTCCCGGAGGGCCCCGTGGGCTGAAAGTGGAAGGGAACCAGCCCTTAGTGGTCTGGGGCGCCCCCCTTGGGCCTCCTCCCATGCGCCTAGGGTTGGGAACCCTAGGGGGGGGGAGCTTCCCCCTTGCCTTGGGGGGCAAGGCACCCCTTTCCACCCCTTGGCCGCCGCCCCCCCCAACCCTAGATGGGTTTTGGCCGGCCCCCCTCCCAAAGGGGGCCTATATAAAGGGGGGAGGGAGGGCAGCAACCGACAGCCTTGGGCGCCTCCCTCCTCCCCTGCGACACCTCTCTCTCTCTCGCAGAAGCTCGGCGAAGCCCTGCCGGAGACCCGCTACATCCACCACCACGCCGTCGTGCTGTTGGATCTCCATCAACCTCTCCTTCCCCCTTGCTGGATCAAGAAGGAGGAGACGTCGCTGCACCGTACGTGTGTTGAACGCGGAGGTGCCGTCCGTTCGGCACTCGGTCATCGGTGATTTGGATCACGGCGAGTACGACTCCGTCATCCACGTTCATTGGAACGCTTCCGCTCGCGATCTACAAGGGTATGTAGATGCACTCCTTTCCCCTCGTTTCTAGCAGACTCCATAGATGCATCTTGGTGAGCGTAGGAAAATTTTAAATTATGCTACGATTACCAACAGTGGCATCATGAGCCAGGCCTATGCGTAGTTACTATGCACGAGTAGAACACAAAGCAGTTGTGGGCGTTGAGTTTGCCAATTCTTCTTGCCGCTGCTAGTCTTTTCTTGTTTCGGCGGCATTGTAGGATGAAGCGGCCCGGACCGACCTTACACGTACACTTACGTGAGACAGGTTCCACCGACTGACATGCACTAGATGCATAAGGTGGCTAGCGGGTGTCTGTCTCTCCTACTTTAGTCGGAACGGATTCGATGAAAAGGGTCCTTATGAAGGGTAAATAGAAATTGGCAAATCACGTTGTGGTCATACGTAGGTAAGAAACGTTCTTGCTAGAAACCTACAAACCACGTAAAAACTTGCAACAACAATTAGAGGACGTCTAACTTGTTTTTGCAGCAAGTGCTATGTGATGTGATATGGCCAGAAGATGTGATGAATGATATATGTGATGTATGAGATTGATCATATTCTTGTAATAGGAATCACGACTTGCATGTCGATGAGTATGACAACCGGCAGGAGCCATAGGAGTTGTCTTTATTATTTTGTATGACCTGCGTGTCATTGAATAACGCCATGTAAATTACTTTACTTTGTTGCTAAACGCGTTAGCCATAGAAGTAGAAGTAATCGTTGGCGTGACGACTTCATGAAGACACAATGATGGAGATCATGATGATGGAGATCATGGTGTCATGCCGGTGACGAAGATGATCATGGTGCCCCGAAGATGGAGATCAAAGGAGCATAATGATATTGGCCATATCATGTCACTATTTGATTGCATGTGATGTTTATCATGTTTTTGCATCTTATTTGCTTAGAACGACGGTAGCAAGTAGGATGATCCCTTATAATAATTTCAAGAAAGTGTTCACCCTAACTGTGCACCGTTGCGAAGGTTCGTTGTTTCGAAGCACCACGTGATGATCGGGTGTGATAGATTCTAACGTTCGAATACAACGGGTGTTGACGAGCCTAGCATGTACAGACATGGCCTCGGAACACACGCAATACACTTAGGTTGACTTGACGAGCCTAGCATGTACAGACATGGCCTCGGAACACGGAGGACCGAAAGGTCGAGCATGAGTCGTATAGAAGATACGATCAACATGGAGATGTTCACCGATCTTGACTAGTCCGTCTCACGTGATGATCGGACACGGCCTAGTTAAACTCGGATCATGTTTCACTTAGATGACTAGAGGGATGTCTATCTGAGTGGGAGTTCATTAAATAATTTGATTAGATGAACTCAATTATCATGAACTTAGTCTAAAATCTTTACACTATGTCTTGTAGATCAAATGGCCAACGTTGTCCTCAATTTCAACGCGTTCCTAGAGAAAACCAAGCTGAAAGATGATGGCAGCAACTATACGGACTGGGTCCGGAACCTGAGGCTCATCCTTATAGTAGCCAAGAAAGATTATGTCTTAGAAGCACCGCTAGGTGATGCACCAATCCCACAGAACCAAGACGTTATGAACGCTTGGCAATCACGTGCTGATGATTACTCCCTCGTTCAGTGCGGCATGCTTTACAGCTTAGAACCGGGTCTCCAAAAGCGTTTTGAGAAACATGGAGCATATGAGATGTTCGAGGAGCTGAAACTGGTTTTCAAGCTCATGCCCGGGTCGAGAGATATGATGTCTCCGACAAGTTCTTCAGCTGTAAAATGGAGGAGAACAGTTCTGTTAGTGAGCACATACTCAGAATGTCTGGGTTGCACAACCGCTTGTCTCAGCTGGGAGTTAATCTCCCAGATGACGCGGTCATTGACAGAATCCTCCAGTCGCTTCCACCAAGCTACAAGAGCTTTGTGATGAACTTCAATATGCAGGGGATGGAGAAGACCATTCCTGAGGTATATTCAATGCTGAAATCAGCTGAGGTAGAGATCAGAAAAGAACATCAAGTGTTGATGGTGAATAAAACCACTAAGTTCAAGAAGGGCAAGGGTAAGAAGAACTTCAAGAAGGACGGCAAGGGAGTTGCCGCGCCCGGTAAGCCAGTTGCCGGGAAGAAGTCGAAGAATGGACCCAAGCCTGGAACTGAGTGCTTTTATTGCAAGGGAAGTGGTCACTGGAAGCGGAACTGCCCCAAATACTTAGCGGACAAGAAGAAGGCAGGCAACACCAAAGGTATATGTGATATACATGTAATTGATGTGTACCTTACCAGTACTCGAAGTAGCTCCTGGGTATTTGATACCGGTGCGGTTGCTCATATTTGTAACTCAAAACAGGAACTACGGAATAGATGGAGACTGGCAATGGACGAGGTGACGATGCGCGTTGGGAATGGTTCCAAGGTTGATGTGATCGCCGTCGGCACGCTACCTCTGCATCTACCCACGGGATTAGTTTTAAACCTCAATAATTGTTATTTAGTACCAGCTTTGAGCATGAACATTGTATCTGGATCTCGTTTAATTCGAGATGGCTACTCATTTAAATCCGAGAATAATGGTTGTTCTATTTATTTGAGAGATATGTTTTATGGTCATTCCCCGCTGGTCAATGGTTTATTTTTGATGAATCTCGAACGTGATGTTACACATGTTCATAGTGTGAATACCAAAAGATGTAAAGTTGATAACGATAGTCCCACATACTTGTGGCACTGCCGCCTTGGTCACATTGTTGTCAAGCGCATGAAGAAGCTCCATGCAGATGGACTTTTGGAGTCTCTTGATTACGAATCATTTGACATGTGCGAACCATGCCTCATGGGTAAGATGACCAAGACTCCGTTCTCCGGAACAATGGAGCGAGCAACCAACTTATTGGAAATCATACATACCGATGTGTGCGGTCCAATGAGTGTTGAGGCTCGCGGAGGATATCGTTATGTTCTTACTCTCACTGATGATTTAAGTAGATATGGGTATGTCTATCTAATGAAACACAAGTCTGAAACCTTTGAAAAGTTCAAGAAATTTCAGAGTGAGGTTGAGAATCAACGTGACAGGAGAATAAAATTCTTACGATCAGATCGTGGTGGAGAATATTTAAGTCACGAGTTTGGTGCACACTTAAGGAAACGTGGAATAGTTTCACAACTCACGCCGCCTGGAACACCTCAGAGAAATGGTGTGTACGAACGTCGTAATCGCACTCTATTGGATATGGTGCGATCTATGATGTCTCTTACCGATTTACCGCTCTCATTTTGGGGTTATGCTTTAGAGACTGCCGCATTCACTTTAAATAGGGCTCCGTCGAAATCCGTTGAGACGACACCGTATGAATTATGGTTTGGGAAGAAACCTAAGCCGTCGTTTCTAAAAGTTTGGGGATGCGATGCTTATGTCAAGAAACTTCAACCTGAAAAGCTCGAACCCAAGTCGGAAAAATGCGTCTTCATAGGATACCCTAAGGAAACTATTGGGTATACCTTCTACCTCAGATCCGAAGGCAAGATCTTCGTTGCCAAGAACGGGTCCTTTCTGGAGAAGGAGTTTCTCTCGAAAGAATTGAGTGGGAGGAAAGTGGAACTTGATGAGGTGATAGTCACCCCTTCCGAACCAAAAAGTAGCGCAGCGCGGGAAAATGTTCCTGTGGTGCCTACACCGACTGGGAGGAAGTTAATGATGATGATCATGAAGCTTCGGATCAAGTTACCGAACTTCGTAGGTCCACAAGGACACATTCCGCACCAGAGTGGTACGGCAACCCTGTCCTGGAAATCATGTTGTTAGACAATGGTGAACCTTCGAACTATGAAGAAGCGATGGCGGGCCCGGATTCCGACAAATGGCTAGAAGCCATGAAATCCGAGATAGAATCCATGTATGAAAACAAAGTATGGACTTTGACTGACTTGCCCGATGAGCGGCGAGCCATAGAAAACAAATGGATCTTTAAGAAGAAGACAGACGCGGATGGTAATGTGACCATCTATAAGGCTCGACTTGTCGCTAAGGGTTATCGACAAGTTCAAGGGGTTGACTACGATGAGACTTTCTCACCCATAGCGAAGCTGAAGTCAGTCCGAATCATGTTAGCAATTGCCGCATACTATGATTATGAGATATGGCAGATGGACATCAAAACGGCATTCCTTAACGGCTTCCTTAAGGAAGAGTTGTATATGATGCAGCCGGAAGGTTTTGTCGATCCTAAGAATGCTAACAAAGTATGCAAGCTTCAGCGCTCAATCTATGGGCTGGTGCAAGCATCTCGGAGTTGGAACATTCGCTTTGATGAGATGATCAAAGCGTTTGGGTTTACACAGACTTATGGAGAAGCCTGTGTTTACAAGAAAGTGAGTGGGAGCTCTGTAGCATTTCTCTTATTATATGTGGATGACATATTATTGATGGGAAATGATATAGAATTCTTGGAAAGTATTAAGGCCTATTTGAATAAGTGTTTTTCAATGAAGGACCTTGGAGAAGCTGCTTATATATTAGGCATCAAAATCTATAGAGATAGATCAAGACGCCTCATTGGTCTTTCACAGAGTACATACCTTGACAAGATATTCAAGAAGTTCAGTATGGATCAGTCCAAGAAGGGGTTCTTGCCTGTATTGCAAGGTGTGCAATTGAGCACGGCTCAATGCCCGACCACGGCAGAAGATATAGAAAAGATGAGTGTCATCCCCTATGCCTCGGCCATAGGGTCTATTATGTATGCCATGCTGTGTACCAGACCTGATGTAAACCTTGCCGTAAGTTTGGTAGGAAGGTACCAAAGTAATCCCGGCAAGGAACACTGGACAGCGGTCAAGAATATCCTGAAGTACCTGAAGAGGACTAAAGATATGTTTCTCGTTTATGGAGGTGACGAAGAGCTCATCGTAAAGGGTTACGTCGACGGTAGCTTCGACACAGATCTGGATGACTCGAAGTCACAGACCGGATACGTGTATATTTTGAATGGAGGAGCAGTAAGCTAGTGCAGTTGCAAGCAAAGCGTCGTGGCGGGATCTACATGTGAAGCGGAGTACATGGCAGCCTCGGAGGCAGCACAGGAAGCAGTCTGGATGAAGGAGTTCATTACCGACCTAGGGGTGATTCCCAATGCGTCGGGCCCAATGACTCTATTCTGTGACAACACTGGAGCTATTGCCCTTGCGAAGGAGCCCAGGTTTCACAGGAAGACCAGGCATATCAAGCGTCGCTTCAACTCCATTCGTGAAAGTGTTCAAAATGGAGACATAGATATCTGTAAAGTACATACGGAACTGAATGTAGCAGATCCGTTGACTAAACCTCTCCCTAGGGCAAAACATGATCAACACCAGGACGCAATGGGTTTTCGATTCATCACAATGTAACTAGATTATTGACTCTAGTGCAAGTGGGAGACTGTTGGAAATATGCCCTAGAGGCAATAATAAAAGGTTATTATTATATTTCTTTGTTCATGATAATCGTCTATTATTCATGCTATAATTGTATTGTCCGGAAATCGTAATACATGTGTGAATACATAGACCACAAAATGTCCCTAGTAAGCCTCTAGTTGACTAGCTCGTTGATCAACGATAGTCATGGTTTCCTGACTATGGACATTGGATGTCATTGATAACGGGATCACGTCATTAGGAGAATGATGTGATGGACAAGACCCAATCCTAAGCATAGCATAAAAGATCATGTAGTTTCGTTTGCTAGAGCTTTTCCAATGTCAAGTACCTTTTCCTTAGACCATGAGATCATGCAACTCCCGGATACCATAGGAGTGCTTTGGGTGTGCCAAACGTCACAACGTAACTGGGTGACTATAAAGGTGCATTACGGGTATCGCCGAAAGTGTCTGTTGGGTTGGCACGGATCGAGACTGGGATTTGTCACTTCGTGTGACGGAGAGGTATCTCTGGGCCCACTCGGTAATGCATCATCATAATGAGCTCAATGTGACTAAGGCGTTAGTCACGGGATCATGCATTGCGGTACGAGTAAAGAGACTTGCCGGTAACGAGATTGAATAAGGTATTGGGATACCGACGATCGAATCTCGGGCAAGTAACATACCGATTGACAAAGGGAATTGCATACGGATTGATTGAATCCTCAACACCGTGGTTCATCCGATGAGATCATCGTGGAACATGTGGGAGCCAACATGGGTATCCAGATCCCGTTGTTGGTTATTGACCGGAGAGGCGTCTCGGTCATGTCTGCATGTCTCCCGAACCCGTAGGGTCTACACACTTAAGGTCCGGTGACGCTAGGGTTGTAGAGATATATGTATGCGGAAACCCGAAAGTTGTTCGGAGTCCCGGATGAGATCCCGGACGTCACGAGAGGTTCCAGAATGGTCCGGAGGTGAAGAATTATATATAGGAAGTCAAGTTTCGGCCACCGGGAAACTTTCGGGGGTTACCGGTATTGTACCGGGACCACCGGAAGGGTCCCGGGGGTCTACCGGGTGGGGCCACCTGTCCCGGAGGGCCCCGTGGGCTGAAAGTGGAAGGGAACCAGCCCTTAGTGGTCTGGGGCGCCCCCCTTGGGCCTCCCCCCATGCGCCTAGGGTTGGGAACCCTAGGGGGGGAGCTTCCCCCTTGCCTTGGGGGGCAAGGCACCCCTTTCCACCCCTTGGCCGCCGCCCCCCCAACCCTAGATGGGTTTTGGCTGGCCCCCCTCCCAAAGGGGGCCTATATAAAGGGGGGAGGGAGGGCAGCAACCGACAGCCTTGGGCGCCTCCCTCCTCCCCTGCGACACCTCTCTCTCTCTCGCAGAAGCTCGGCGAAGCCCTGCCGGAGACCCACTACATCCACCACCACGCCGTCGTGCTGTTGGATCTCCATCAACCTCTCCTTCCCCCTTGCTGGATCAAGACGGAGGAGACGTCGCTGCACCGTACGTGTGTTGAACGCGGAGGTGCCGTCCGTTAGGCACTCGGTCATCGGTGATTTGGATCACGGCGAGTACGACTCCGTCATCCACGTTATTTGGAACGCTTCCGCTCGCGATATACAAGGGTATGTAGATGCACTCCTTTCCCCTCGTTGCTAGTAGACTCCATAGATGCATCTTGGTGAGCGTAGGAAAATTTTAAATTATGCTACGATTACCAACACCACTCATCCTAACCATTAGCTCTCAAAATTACCACTTCACTTCTTACTACTGAAAATCTTAGACCATCTCCATTCACCAATTGCTCAAACCAGTTCGAAGGGCGTGTTTTCACCACACTGTGGATTATCTTATTGACCCAACAGAGATGATGTAGTTTTGAATTATGAACATAGGAAATGTCGTCATCGGACAACGAAAGTCTCCCGGGGGATTGCGACTGGTGCCACGACGGTCGAGGTCTGTGCGACAGGCCTCACCTGGACGATGATTGGCGCTTCAGCATTAAGCTCGAGGAGACCTTCGAAGTTGAAATGATACGCAACGATGACACGTGTTTTTTTCATAATTAAGCATGACTTCAACTATTTCAACGTGTAATTTCATCTTTTACAATTCGAGTATAGTTTATCCCATGCCATGCAAGACGCTATGTCTTGGAGAGGATGGATTTTGAAGATCATGAAAATTTTGAAACGAAGAAAATTCACCTAAGGACACATCATGATGTGGATTTTGAAGTAAATCTGTATAATGCTGAGAGCATAACCCATTTTGGTTGCAAAAATTGGGAAGCATTTTGCAAGATGTATGGTTTTGATGAGGGTATGCTTGTCACCATGGATCTTGGTGATCCTGGCATCGACCAAGACAATATGGACATTTGGGTCCTTGTTGATACGCCTCCAGTTCTACCGCTATGTGAGTTTCTCAAACATAGTTAATTATTAACTAATTTATATTGTTTATTTCAAAATAGTTGACAACTTATTTCCATTGACAGCTTATTTTGATTGTTCAAAAAATGTGCGGAACATGGTAGACAAAACCCACTACACCGATGGCTCCGAGTTAACTTATCAGGAGAAAAATCATCTGGTCGGATTTTGTACTGATCTTGAGAATTACAATATCTACAATCAAACTCCTCAACATTATGGTCAATACGTGCCACTAGTGCACGTGTTGAACTACGGTAACTACCATGGAGATACCCTGGTAAGATTTTTTACTATTACGACATCCGTGCATCTTTTGCATACTTCTAAAACTAGTACATCCTTGCTAACTATGAAGTTATAACTATGTTTTTCAATAGAGAATCCCAGAGGATTGTGTGCCTCATTTGATGTATCTGAATGGTGGCCTTCATGTTTTGAACTTATATCCAGGTCATCCTACGAATCTCAACTGTCCATACCGGATTTCTAGAAGAAGTGGAGACATGCTAATCAGAGAATGGAAAAAATGTATGGACAGTCGTAAGGAGGTTCTTGGAAGCAAAAGGAAGCGCCGCGCAAGAATTGGAGACAGGATGATCTCCATTCTCCATAATGGAGATTCAGGGTCTATATTGTTTAATTGCTATTTTACCTTAAATAGGGTATTTAGGTCCTGCCTAATACTGATGATCATGTGCTAAGAACAATTAAGTAGGGTTGGTTCGATGACTATCAGGATGATGATCGTATGACTTGTTATTAATAACGAGTAGAAGTTGTATGATGATGATTAGTAGGACTTGTTAGGATTAGTATTACTTTCGACAAACTCGCGGTCTCGAGACTTGTAATGTTCTATCTTTGTTCGGTCTTTTGAATTCGGAGACTAATATGATGAATTGTATTCGGAGACTAATCTTCTATTGTATTCGACGAATCTGTTGTTGCTGTGTGGTGCTGTTTATATTCTGTCCAATAATATATTTTGTAATCTGTGCAAATATCAGAAAAGAAAAAAAATCCCTAATATACATACTAATGGCGCATCACCCCAACGTGCGCCATTAGTATGCCAAAGGATACTAATGGCGCATCACCCAGCAGTGCGCCATTAGTATGGCAAAGCACATGGGTAAATATAGCCCCCTGGGAGGCATACTAACGGCGCACCGTGGCCTATACTAATGGCGCACTGCCTGGTGCGCCATTAGTATACCAGATACTAATGGCGCACCAGTGGTGCGCCATTAGTAAAAAATACTAGTGGCGTGGTACTAGTGGCGCACCAGTAGTGCGCCATTAGTAGGCAAAACTGGTGCGCCACTAGTAGGCCTTTTCCTAGTAGTGATGAGGTGGTGAATGATACGTCCATTTTGCATCATGCTTTTATATTGATATTTATTGCATTATGGGCTGTTATTACACATTATGTCACAATACTTATGCCTATTCTCTCTTATGTTACAAGGTTTACATGAAGAGGGAGAATGCCGGCAGCTGGAATTCTGGGCTGGAAAAGGAGCAAATATTATAGATCTATTATGCAGAACTCCAAAAGTCCTGAAACTCCACCGAAGTTATTTTTGGAAATAATAAAAAATACTGAGCGAAGAAAATACCAGAGGGGGCCCACACCCTGGCCATGAGGGTGGGGGCGCGCCCCACCCCCTGGGCGCGCCCCCTGCCTCGTGCCCCCCTGGTGTCCCTCCGGTGTCTATCTTCTGCTATATGAAGTCTTTCGTCCGAGAAAAAATCAAAAGCAAGCTTTCGGGATGAGACTCCGCCGCCACGAGGCGGAACCTTGGCGGAACCAATCTAGGGCTCCGGCGGAGCTGTTCTGCCGGGGAAACTTCCCTCCGGGAGGGGGAAATCATCGCCATCGTCATCACCAACGATCCTCTCATCAGGAGGGGGTCAATCTTCATCAACATCTTCACCAGCACCATCTCTTCCCAAACCCTAGTTCATCTCTTGTATCCAATTCTTGTCTCTAAGTCTGAGATTGGTACCTGTAGGTTGCTAGTAGTGTTGATTACTCCTTGTAGTTGATGCTAGTTGGTTTATTTGGTGGAAGATCGTATGTTCAGATCCTTTATGCATATTAATACCCCTCTGATTACGAACATGAATATGCTTTGTGAGTAGTTACGTTTGTTCCTGAGGACATGAGAGAAGTCTTGCTATTAGTAGTCATGTGAATTTGGTATTCGTTCGATATTTTGATGAGATGTATTTTGTCTCTCCTCTAGTGGTGTTATGTGAACGTCGACTACATGACATTTCACCATTATTTGGGCCTAGAGGAAGGCATTGGGAAGTAATAAGTAGATGATGGGTTGCTAGAGTGACAGAAGCTTAAACCTAGTTTATGCGCTACTTCGTAAGGGGCTGATTTGGATCCATATGTTTCATGCTATGGTTAGGTTTACCTTAATACTTCTTTTGTAGTTGCGGATGCTTGCAATAGGAGTTAATCATAAGTGGGATGCTTGTCCAAGTAAGGACAGCACCCAAGCACCGGTCCACCCACATATCAAATTATCAAAGTATCGAACGCGAATCATATGAACGTGATGAAAACTAGCTTGATGATAATTCTCATGTGTCCTCGGGAGCGTTTTCCTTCATATAAGAAATTGTACAGGCTTGTCCTTTGCTACAAAAAGGATTGGGCCATCTTGCTGCACTTTATTTACACTTGTTACTTGCTACCCGTTACAATTTACCTTATCACAAAACTATCTGTTACCGATAATTTCAGTGCGTGCAGAGAATACTTTGCTGAAAACCGCTTATCATTTCCTTCTGCTCCTCGTTGGGTTCGACGCTCTTACTTATCGAAAGGACTACGATAGATCCCCTATACTTGTGGGTCATCAAGACTCTTTTCTGGCGCCGTTTCCGGGGGGTGAAGCGCCTTTGGTAGGTGGAAATTGGTAAGGAAAAATTTATATAGTGTGCTGAAATTTACTGTCACCTGTTGCTATGGAAAGTAATCCTTTGAGGGGCTTGTTCGGGGTATCTTCACCCCGACCAGTAGAGAAAATAGTTGCTCCTCAACCTACTCAACCTACTGAAAATGAAAATGTTTACTCTGAAATTCCTTCGGGTATGATAGAGAAACTGTTAGCTAATCCTTTTGCAGGAGATGGAACATTGCATCTCGATTTACACTTAATCTATGTGGATGAAGTTTGTGGGTTATTTAAGCTTGCAGGTATGCCCGATGATGTTATCAAGAAGAAGGTCTTCCCTTTATCTTTGAAGGGAGATGCATTGACATTGTATAGGCTATGTGATGATATGGGATCATGGGACTATAAGCGATTGAAATTGGAATTTCATCAGAAAGTTTATCCTATGCATCTTGTTCATCGTGATCGTAATTGTATATATAATTTTTGGCCTCGCGAAGGAGAAAGCATCGCTCAAGCTTGGGGGAGGCTTATGTCAATGTTATATTCATGACCCAATCATGAGCTCTCAAGAGAAATGATTATTCAAAATTTTTATGCTCGGCTTTCTGACAACAATCGCTCCATGCTTGATACTTCTTGTACTGGTTCTTTTATGATGAAGACTATTGAATTCAAATGGGATTTACTGGAAAGAATTAAACGCAACTCTGAAGATTGGGATCTCGACGAAGGTAAGGAGTCAGGAATAACACCTAAGTTTGATTGTGTTAAATATTTTATGGATACCGATGTTTTCCGTAAATTTAGCACTAAATATGGACTCGACTCTGAGATAGTAGCTTCTTTCTATGAATCCTTTGCTACTCATGTTGATCTCCCTAAGGAGAAGTGGTTTAAATATAATCCTCCCGTTGAAGTAAAAGTAGTTGCACCTATTATAGTTGAAGAAAAGACTATCACTTATAATGATCCTGTTGTTCCCACTGCTTATGTTGAGAAACCACCTTTCCCTGTTAGGGTAAAGGATCATGCTAAAGCTTCAACTGTGGTTCGTAAAAGCAATATTAGAACTTATACACCTCCTGAGCAAGTTAAAATTGAACCTAATATTGCTATTGTTAAAGATCTCTTGGCTGATAATATCGATGGGCATGTTATTTATTTCTGTGATGAAACTGCTAGAATTGCTAAGCCCGGTGTCAAAGATAAACATAGACCTGTTGTAGGCATGCCTATTATTTCTGTTAAAATAGGAGATCATTGTTATCATGGCTTGTGTGATATGGGTGCTAGTGCTAGTGCAATACCTGTTTCCTTATACAAAGAAATTATGCATGATATTGCACCTGCTGAGATAGAAGATATTGATGTTACCATTAAGCTTGCCAATAGAGATACTATTTCACCAATTGGGATTGTTAGAGATGTTGAAGTCTTGTGTGGGAAAGCTAAATATCCTGCTGATTTTCATGTTCTTGGTTCCCCACAAGATAGCTTTTGTCCCATTATATTTGGAAGACCCTTCTTGAATACTGTTAATGCTAAGATAGACTGCAAGAAGGATATTGTTACTATTGGTTTAGATGATATGTCTCACGAGTTTAATTTTTCCAAATTTTGTAGACAACCTCATGATGAGGAATTGCCTAGTAAAGATGAAATTATTGGTCTTGCTTCTATTGCCGTACCTCCTAATGGTCCTTTAGAACAATATTTGCTAGACCATGAAAATGATATGTTTATGAATAAAAGAAGGGAAATAGATGAAGTATTCTTTAAACAGGGACCTATTCTGAAACACAACTTTCCTGTTGAAATCCTAGGGGATCCTCCTGCACCCAAGGGTGATCCCGTGTTTGAGCTTAAACCATTACCTGATACTCTTAAATATGCTTATCTTGATGAAAAGAAGATATATCATGTTATTATTAGTGCTAACCTTTCAGAGCATGAAGAAAAGAAATTATTGAAAACTCTGAAGAAGCACCATGCTGCTATTGGATATACTCTTGATGATCTTAAGGGCATTAGTCCCACTCTATGTCAACACAAAATAAATTTGGAGAAAGATGCCAAACCAGTTATTGATCACCAATGACGGCTAAATTCGAAGATGAACGAAGTGGTAAGAAAGGAAATACTAAAGCTCCTTGAGGCAGGTATTATTTATCCCGTTGCTGATAGTCAGTGGGTAAGTCCTGCCCATTGTGTCCCTAAGAAGGGAGGTATTACTGTCGTTCCTAATGATAAAGATGAATTGGTCCCGCAAAGAATTATTACAGGTTATAGGATGGTAATTGATTTTCGCAAATTAAATAAGGATACTAAAAAGATCATTACCCCTTACCTTTTATTGATCAAATACTAGAAAGATTATCCAAACATACACATTTTTGCTTTCTAGATGGTTATTCTGGTTTCTCTCAAATACCTGTGTCAGCTGATGATCAAGAAAATACCACTTTTACTTGTCCTTTCGGTACTTTTGTTTATAGACGTATGCCTTTTGGTTTATGTAATGCACCTACTACCTTTCAAAGATGCATGATGGCTATATTCTCTGACTGTTGTGAAAATATTTGTGAGGTTTTCATGGACGATTTCTTCGTTTATGGATCCTCTTTTGATGATTGCTTGAGCAACCTTGATCGAGTTTTGCAGAGATGTGAAGAAACTAATCTTGTCTTGAATTGGGAGAAGTGCCACTTTATGGTTAATGAAGGTATTGTCTTGGGGCATAAAATTTCTGAAAGAGGTATTAAAGTGGATAAAGCTAAAGTTTATGCTATCGAAAAGATGCTGTGTCCTAAGGACATCAAAGGTATAAGAAGTTTTCTTGGTCATGCCGGTTTTTATAGGAGGTTCATTAAGGACTTCTCAAAAATTTCTCGGCCTCTGACTAATCTCTTACAAAAAGATATACCTTTTGTCTTTGATGATGATTGTGTAGAAGCATTTGAAATACTTAAGAAAGCATTAATTTCTGCACCTATCGTTGAGCCAACTGATTGGAATTTACCCTTTGAAATCATGTGTGATGCTAGTGATTATGTTGTAGGTGTTGTTCTAGGGCAAAGAGTTGATAAAAAATTAAATGTCATTCAATATGCTAGTAAAACTCTAGACAATGCCCAGAGAAATTGTGCTACTACTGAAAAAGAATTCTTAGCAGTTGTATTTGCTTGTGATAAGTTCAGACCTTATATTGTTGATTCTAAAGTAACTATTCACACTGATCATGCTGCTATTAAATATCTTATGGAAAAGAAAGATGCTAAACCAAGACTTATTAGATGGGTTCTCTTGCTACAAGAATTTGATTTGCATATTATTGATAGAAAGGGAGTTGAGAACCCCGTTGCAGACAACTTGTCTAGGTTAGAAAATGTTCTTGTTGACCCACTACCTATTGATGATAGCTTTCCTGATGAACAACTGAATGTCATAAATGCTTCTCGTACTGCTCCATGGTATGCTGATTATGCCAATTACATTGTTGCTAAATTTATACCACCTAGTTTCACATACCAGCAAAAGAAAAAGTTTTTCTATGATTTAAGACATTACATATGGGATGACCCACATCTTTATAAAGAAGGAGTAGATGGTGTTATTAGGCGTTGTGTACCTGAGCATGAACATGAACATATCCTACGCAAGTGTCACACCGAGGCTTATGGAGGGCACCACACTGGAGATAGAACTGCACATAAGGTATTGCAATCGTGTTTTTATTGGCCCAGTCTCTTCAAAGATGCCCGTAAGTTTGTCTTATCTTGTGATGAATGTCAAAGAATTGGTAATATTAGTAGACGTCAAGAAATGCCTATGAATTATTTACTTGTTATTGAACCATTTGATGTTTGGGGCTTTGATTATATGGGACCGTTTCCTGCCTCTAATGGGTATACACATATGTTAGTTGCTGTTGATTACGTCACTAAGTGGGTAGAAGCTATCCAACAATCATAACACCTCTATTAAGATGCTTAAAGAAGTTAGTTTTCCGAGGTTTGGAGTCCCTAGGTATTTAATGACTGATGGTGGTTCACATTTCATTCATGGTGCTTTTCATAAAATGCTTGCTAAGTATGATGTTAATCACAGAATTGCATCTCCATATCACCCAGAGTCTAGTGGTCAAGTAGAATTGAGTAATAGAGAACTCAAATTAATTTTGCAAAAGACTGTTAATAGATCTAGAAAGAATTGGTCCAAGAAATTTGATGATGCATTATGGGCCTATAGAACTGCATATAAAAATCCTATGTTTATGTCCCCGTATAAAATGGTTTATGGAAAAGCATGTCACTTACCTCTCGAACTAGAACATAAGGCATATTGGGCTATTAAAGAGCTCAATTATGATTTCAAACTTGCCGGTGAGAAGAGGTTATTTGACATTAGCTCACTTGATGAATGGAGAACCCAAGCCTATGAGAATGCCAAGTTGTTTAAAGAAAAAGTTAAAAGATGGCATGACAAAAGGATACAAAAGCATGAGTTTAATGTAGGTGACTATGTGTTGCTATTCAACTCTCGTTTAAGATTTTTTGCAGGAAAACTTCTCTCTAAATGGGAGGGTCCTTACGTTATTGAGGAGGTCTATCGTTCCGGTGCCATAAAATCAACAACTTCGAAGGCACGGACCCGAAGGTGGTGAACGGTGAAAGAATTAAATATTATATCTCAGGTAATCCTATAAATGTTGAAACCAATATTATTGAAACCTTAACCCCGGAGGAATACATAAGGGGCACTTTCCAGAACGTTTCAGACTCCGAAAAGGAATAGGTACGTGGTACGGTAAGTAAACCGACTCCAAAACAGTTCTAATGGCAATTTTTCTCCGTTTTGGAATATTTAGAAAAATAGGAAAATAAGGAGCAGTCCGGGAGGGACACGAGGCTTCCAAGAGGGTGGGAGGCGCGCCCTACCCCCTGGGCGCGCCCCCTTGCCTCGTGGGCACCTCGTGCGCTCTTCGGACTCCGTTTTCTTGCACGATACTTATTTTGGTCGGTAAAAATTCATTATATAATCTCCCGACGGTTTTGACTCCTGTATCACGCAAATATCCTCTGTTCTTGTTTCGAGTTGTTTTCTGTCAGGGTTGTCAAGGCCAGGCATCATGTCGTCCTCCTCCTCCAACAATGGTGACAACGATGCTTGGCTAATGAAGATAGAGCTGAAGAGGGAAGAACCCATGGAGATCAACAAGGATGATGGGATCAAGAAGACTATGGAAGATCAAGCTCCGGCAGCAGAAGAAGAAGACACCCTTCCACCTCTCTTCACCTCAATTGAGATTGAAGCTTTCAAGATGATTGAGTTAGCTCGTATACAAAACAAGTATCTCACACGTGAAAATATTTTGTTGAAGGATCATATCGTCGCACTCAAGGGCATTATCCGTAAGATGGAGGATCTCTTACGCTCGATGTGCGACTATCCATCATTGCCACCACCCTCTTCACCGGCAAAGGAGATCTAATCACATGGGTATGGGCACTCCCCTTGGCAACTGCCAAGCTTGGAGGTGCCCCGGTATCGTATCACCATCACACTCCTATCTTTACCCTTTTTCGTAGTTCCATCCTTTTGGTAATATCTTGATCTAGTAGAATAAAGTTTTAGTATGATCTAGTTGCGAGTTTTGCTTTATGATCCCTCTATGTAATCGAGTCCGTGAGCTATATATAATAAATATTAGTGTTGAGATCATATTGATCTTATGAAGAGTAATGACTTCACATATAAAGAGTATGATGATTAAAAGTTGTTGAGAGTTGACAAGCATAGTTTTGGTCATCTTTGCAATCAATAGGAAGTAATAAAGAAAGAGAGGTTTCACATACAAATATACTATCTTGGACATCTTTTATGATTGTGAGCACTCATTAAAATATGACATGCTAAAGAGTTGATGTTCGACATGGAAGACAACGTAATGGGTTATGTTTCCTTATATCTGAGATAAAGTATATTGTCATGGATCATCCAACATGTTGAGTTTGCCTTTCTCCCTCATGCTAGCCAATTCCTTGCACCAAGTAGAGATACTACTTGTGCTTCCAAATACCCTTAAAACCAGTTTTGCCATGAGAGTCCACCATATCTACCTATGGATTGAGTAAGATCCTTCAAGTAAGTTGTCATCGGTGCAAGCAATAAAAATTGCTCTCTAAATATGTATGAATTATTAGTGTGGGAGAAAATAAGCTTTATACGATCTTGTGATGTGGAAGAAATAAAAGCGACGGACTGCATAATAAAGGTCCATATCACAAGTGGCAATATAAAGTGACATTCTTTTGCATTAAGATTTTGTGCATCCAACCCTGAAAGCGCATGACAACCTCTGCTTCCCTCTGCGAAGGGCCTATCTTTTACTTTTATCTTCTACCTTATGCAAGAGTCATGGTGATCTTCACCTTTCCTTTTTACATTTTATCCTTTGGTAAGCACATTGTGTTGGAATGATCCTGATATATATATATCCAATTGTATGTAAGTTAGCATGGACTATTATTGTTGACATTACCCTTGAGGTAAAAGGTTGGGAGGCGAAACTATAAGCCCCTATCTTTCTCTGTGTCCGATTAAAACTCCGTAACCACAAGTATTGCGTGAGTGTTAGCAATTGTGAAAGACTAAATGATAGTTGAGTATGTGGACTTGCTGAAAAGCTCTCACATTGACTCTTTCTGATGTTATGATAAATTGCAATTGCTTCAATGACTGAGATTATAGTTGTTAGTTCTCAATGAAGTTTCTGATTCACACTTGACATTGTGGATAGATTGTTACTTTATAATAAGAAATCATATGACAATATCCATATATGTTGTTGTTATAAGAATGATCATGATGCCCTCTGTTGGGGAACATAGTAATTTCAAAAAAATTCCTACGCACACGCAAGATCATGGTGATGCATAGCAACGAGAGGGGAGAGTGTTGTCCACATGCCCTCGTAGACCGAAAGCGGAAGCGTTATCACAACGCGGTTGATGTAGTCGTACGTCTTCACGATCCGACCGATCAAGTACCGAATGCACGGCACCTCCGAGTTCTACACACGTTCAGCTCGATGACGTCCCTCGAACTCCGATCCAGCTGAGTGTTGAGGGAGAGTTTCGTCAGCACGACGGCGTGGTGACGATGATGATGTTCCACTGACGCAGGGCTTCGCCTAAGCTCCGCAACGGTATTCTCGAGGTGTAATATGGTGGAGGGGGGCACCGCACACGGCTAAGAGATCTCAAGGATCAATTGTTGTTTCTATGGGGTGCCCCCCCGCCCCCGTATATAAAGGAGCAAGGGAGGAGGAGGCCGGCCCTAGGAGGGGGCGCACCAAGTGTGGAGTCCTACTAGGACTCCCTAGTCCTAGTAGGATTCCACCTCCCATATGGAATAGGAAAAGAGGAAGGGAAAAAGAGAAGGAAGGAAGGGGCGCCCCCCTTCCCTAGTCCAATTCGGACCAGACCAAGGGGAGGGGTGCGGCCACCCTTGAGGCCCTTTTCCTTCTTTCCCGTATGGCCCAATAAGGCCCAATACGTATTCCCGTAACTCTCCGGTACTCCAAAAAATACCTGAATCACTCGGAACCTTTCCGAAGTCTGAATATAGTCGTCCAATATATCGATTTTTACGTCTCGACCATTTCGAGACTCCTCGTCATATCCCCGATATCATCCGGGACTCCGAACTCCTTCGGTACATCAAAACTCAATAAAACTGTCATCGTAACGTTAAGCGTGCGGACCCTACGGGTTCGAGAACTATGTAGACATGACCGAGACACGTCTCCGGTCAATAACCAATAGCGGGACCTGGATGCCCATATTGGCTCCCACATATTCTACGAAGATCTTTATCGGTCAGACCGCATAACAACATACGTTGTTCCCTTTGTCACCGGTATGTTACTTGCCCGAGATTTGATCGTCGGTATCTCGATACCTAGTTCAATCTCGTTACCGGCAAGTCTATTTACTCGTTCCGTAACACATCATCCCGCAACTAACTCATTAGTCACAATGCTTGCAAGGCTTATAGTGATGTGCATTACCGAGTGGGCCCAGAGATACCTCTCCGACACGCGGAGTGACAAATCCTAATCTCGAAATACGCCAACCCAACAAGTACCTTTGGAGACACCTGTAGAGCACCTTTATAATCAACCATTTACGTTGTGACGTTTGGTAGCACACAAAGTGTTCCTCCGGTAAACGGGAGTTGCATAATCTCATAGTCATAGGAACATGTATAAGTCATGAAGAAAGCAATAGCAAGATAGTAAACGATCGAGTGCTAAGCTAACGGAATGGGTCAAGTCAATCACGTCATTCTTCTAATTAGGTGATCCCGTTAATCAAATGACAACTCATGTCTATGGCTAGGAAACATAACCATCTTTGATTAACGAGCTAGTCAAGTAGAGGCATACTAGTGACACTCTGTTTGTCTATGTATTCACACATGTATTATGTTTCCGGTTAATACAATTCTAGCATGAATAATAAACATTTATCATGATATAAGGAAATAAATAATAACTTTATTATTTCCTCTAGGGCATATTTCCTTCAGTCTCCCACTTGCACTAGAGTAAATAATCTAGTTCACATCGCCATGTGATTTAACATCAATAATTCACATCACCATGTGATTAACACCCATAGTTCACATCTCTATGTGACCAACACTCAAAGGGTTTACTAGTCAATAATCTAGTTCACATCGCTATGTGATTAACACCCAAAGAGTACTAAGGTGTGATCATGTTTTGATTGTGAGATAATTTTAGTCAACGGGTCTGTCACATTCAGATCCGTAAGTATTTTGCAAATGTCTATGTCTACAATGCTCTGCATGGAGCTACTCTAGCTAATTGCTCCCACTTTCAATATGTATCTAGACCGAGACTTAGAGTCATCTAGATTAGTGTCCAAACTTGCATCGACGTAACCTTTTACGACGAGCCTTTTGTCACTTCCATAATCGAGAAACGTATCCTTATTCCAGTAAGGATAATTTTGACCGCTGTTCAGTGATCTACTCCTATATCACTATTGTACTCCCTTGCCAAAATCAGTGTAGGGTATACAATAGATCTGGTACACAGCATGGCATATTTATGGAACCTATGGCCGAGGCATAGGGAATGACTTTCATTCTTTTTCTATCTTCTGCCATGGTCGGGTTTTGAGTCTTACTCAATTTCACACCTTGTAACACAGGCAAGAAACTCTTTCTTTGACTGTTCCATTTTGAACCACTTCAAAATCTTGTTAAGGTATGTACTCATTGAAAAAACTTATCAAGCGTCTTGATCTAGCTCTATAGATCTTGATGCTCAATATGTAAGCAGCTTCACCGAGGTCTTTCTTTGAAAAAATCCTTTCAAACACTCCTTTATGCTTTGCAAAATAATTCTACATTATTTCCGATCAACAATATGTCATTCACATATACTTATCAGAAATGCTGTAGTACTCCCACTCACTTTCTTGTAAATACAGGCTTCACCGCAAGTCTGTATAACACTATATCCTTTGATCAACTTATCAAAGTGTATATTCCAACTCCGAGATGCTTGCACCAGTCCATAGATGGATCGCTGGAGTTTGCATATTTTTGTTAGCACCTTTAGGATTGACAAAACCTTCTGGTTGCATCATATACAACTCTTCTCTAATAAATCCATTAAGGAATGCAGTTTTGTTTATCCATTTGTCATATTTCATAAAATGCGGCAATTGCTAACATGATTCAGACAGACTTAAGCATAGATACGAGTGAGAAACTCTCATCGTAGTCAACACCTTGAACTTGTCTAAAAACCTTTTTGCGACAATTCTAGCTTTGTAGATAGTAACACTACTATCAGCGTCCGTCTTCCTCTTGAAGATCCATTTATTTTCTATGGCTTGCCGATCATCGGGCAAGTCAACCAAAGTCCACACTTTGTTCTCATACCTGGATCTCATCTCAGATTTCATGGCCTCAAGCCATTTTGCGGAATCTGGGCTCACCATCGCTTCTTCATAGTTCGTAGGTTCGTCATGGTCTAGTAACATAACCTCCAGAACAGGATTACCGTACCACTCTGGTGCGGATCTTACTCTGGTTTACCTATGAGGTTTGGTAGTAACTTGATCTGAAGTTACATGATCATCATCATTAACTTCCTCACTAATTGGTGTAGGAGTCACAGGAACAGATTTCGGTGATGAACTACTTTCCAATAAGGGAGCAGGTACAGTTACCTCATCAAGTTCTACTTTCCTCCCACTCACTTCTTTCGAGAGAAAACTCCTTCTCTAGAAAGGATCCATTCTTAGCAACGAATGTCTTGCCTTCGGATCTGTGATAGAAGGTGTACCCAACTGTCTCCTTTGGGTATCCTATGAAGACACATTTCTCCGATTTGGGTTTGAGCTTACCAGGATGAAACTTTTTCACATAAGCATCGCAACCCCAAACTTTAAGAAACGACAACTTTGGTTTCTTGCCAAACCACAGTTCATAAGGCGTCGTCTCAACGGCTTTTGATGGTGCCCTATTTAATGTGAATGTAGCTGTCTCTAATGCATAACCCCAAAACGATAGTGGTAAATTGGTAAGAGACATCATAGATTACACTATATCCAATAAAGTACGGTTATGACGTTCGGACACACCATTATGCTGTGGTGTTCCAGGTGGCACGAATTTGTGAAACTATTCCACATTGTTTTAACTGAAGACCAAACTCGTAACTCAAATATTTTTCTCCGCGATCAAATCATAGAAACCTTATTTTCTCGTCACGATGATTTTCTACTTCACTCCAAAATTCTTTGAACTTTTCAAATGCTTCAGACTTATGTTTCATCAAGTAGATATTCCCATATCTGCTCAAATCATCTGTGAAGGTCAGAAAATAATGATACCTGCTACAGCCTCAATATTCATCGGACCACATACATCTGTATGTATGATTTCCAACAAATCTGTTGCTCTCTCCATAGTTCCGGAGAAAGGCGTTTTAGTCATCTTGCCCATGAGGCACGGTTCGCAAGCATCAAGTGATTCATAATCAAGTGATTCCAAAATCCCATCAGTATGGAGTTTCTTCATGCGCTTTACACCAATATGACCTAAACGGCAGTGCCACAAATAAGTTGCACTATCATTATTAACTTTGCATCTTTTGGCTTCAATATTATGAATATGTGTATCACTATGATCGAGATCCAACAAACCATTTTCGTTGGTGTGTATGACCATAGAAGGTTTTATTCATGTAAACAGAACAACAATTGTTCTCTAATTTAAATGAATAACCGTATTGCAATAAACATGATCAAATCATATTCATGCTCAACGCAAACACCAAATAACACTTATTTAATTTCAACACTAATCACGAAAGTACAGGGAGTGTGCGATGATGATCATATCAATCTTGGAACTACTTCCAACACACATCGTCACCTCGCCTTTTACTAGTCTCTGTTTATTCTGCAACTTCCGTTTCGAGTTACTACTCTTTAGCAACTGAACCAGTATCAATTACCGAGGGGTTGCTATAAACACTAGTAAAGTACACATCAATAATCTGTATATCACATATACCTTTGTTCACTTTGCCATCCTTCTTATCCACCAAATAGTTGGGGTAGTTCCGCTTCCAGTGACCAGTCCTTTTGCAGTAGAAGCACTTAGTCTCAGGCTTAGGACTAGACTTAGGCTTCTTCACTTGAGCAGCAACTTGCTTGCCGTTCTTTTTGAAGTTCCCCTTCTTCCCTTTGCCCTTTTCTTGAAACTAGTGGTCACGTCAACAGTCAACACTTGATGTTTTTCTTGATTTCTACCTTCGTCGATTTCAGCATCACGAAGAGTTCAGGAATTACTTTCGTCATCCCTTGCATACTATAGTTAATCACGAAGTTCTACTAACTTGGTGATGGTGACTAGAGAATTCTGTCAATCACTATTTTATCTGGAAGATAAACTCCCACTTGATTCAAGCGATTGTAGTACCTAGACAATCTGAGCACATGCTCACTAGTTGAGCGATTCTCCTCCACCTTTTAGCTATAGAACTTGTTGGAGACTTCATATCTCTCAACTTGGGTATTTGCTTGAAATATTAACTTCAACTCCTGGAACATCTCATATGGTCCATGACGTTCAAAACGTGTTTGAAGTCCCGATTCTAAGCCGTTAAGCATGGTGCACTAAACTATCAAGTAGTCATCATATTGAGCTAGCCAAACGGTCATAACGTCTGCATCTGCTCCTGCAATAGGTCTGTCACCTAGCGGTGCATCAAGGACATAATTTTTCTGTGCAGCAATGAGGATAATCCTCAGATCACGGATCCAATCCGCATCTTTGCTACTAACATCTTTCAACATAATTTTTCTCTAGGAACATATCAAAAATAAACACAGGGAAGCAACAACGCGAGCTATTGATCTACAACATAATTTGCAAAATACTATCAGGACTAAGTTCATGATAAATTTAAGTTCAATTAATCATATTACTTAAGAACTCCCACTTAGATAGACATCCCTCTAATCCTCTAAGTGATCACGTGATCCATATCAACTAAACCATGTCCAATCATCACGTGAGATGGAGTAGTTTCAATGGTGAACATCACTATGTTGATCATATCTACTATATGATTCACGCTCGACCTTTCGGTCTCCGTGTTCCGAGGCCATATCTGTTATATGCTAGGCTCGTCAAGTTTAACCTGAGTATTCCGCGTGTGCAACTGTTTTGCACCTGTTGTATTTGAACGTAGAGCCTATCACACCCGATCATCACGTGGTGTCTCAGCACGAAGAACTTTCGCAACGGTGCATACACAGGGAGAACACTTATACTTTGATAATTTAGTGAAGGATCATCTTATAATGCTACCGTCAAACAAAGCAAGATAAGATGCATAAAGGATTAACATCACATGCAATCAATATAAGTGATATGATATGGCCATCATCATCTTGTGCTTGTGATCTCCATCTCCGAAGCACCGTGCTTGTGATCTCCATCTCCGAAGCACCGTCATGATCACCATCGTCACCGGCGCGATACCTTGATCTCCATCGTAGCATCATTGTCGTCTCGTCAATCTTATGCTTCTACGACTATCGCTACCGCTTGGTGATAAAGTAAAGCATTACATGGCGATTGCATTGCGTACAATAAAACGACAACCATATGGCTCCTGCCTACCGATAACTCGGTTACAAAACATGATCATCTCATACAACAAATCATATCACATCATGTCTTGACCATATCACATCACAACATGCCCTGCAAAAAGAAGTTAGATGTCCTCTACTTTGTTGTTGCAAGTTTTACGTGGCTGCTATGGGCTTAGCAAGAACCGTTCTTACCTACGCATCAAAACCACAACGATAGTTTGTCAAGTTGGTGCTGTTTTAACCTTCGCAAGGACCGGGCGTAGCCACACTCGGTTCAACTAAAGTGAGAGAGACAGACACCCGCCAGTCACCTTTAAGCAACGAGTGCTCGCAACGGTGAAACCAGTCTCGCGTAAGCGTACGCGTAATGTCGGTCCGCGCCGCTTCATCTCACAATACCGCTGAACCAAAGTATGACATGCTGGTAAGCAGTATGACTTATATCGCCCACAACTCACTTGTGTTCTACTCGTGCATAGCATCAATGCATAAACCAGGCTCTGATACCACTGTTGGGGAACGTAGTAATTTCAAAAAAATTCCTACGCACACGCAAGATCATGGTGATGCATAGCAACGAGAGGGGAGAGTGTTGTCCACGTACCCTCGTAGACCGAAAGCGGAAGCGTTATCACAACGCGGTTGATGTAGTCGTATGTCTTCACGATCCGACCGATCAAGTACCGAATGCACGGCACCTCCGAGTTCTACACACGTTCAGCTCGATGACGTCCCTCGAACTCCGATCCAGCCGAGTGTTGAGGGAGAGTTTCGTCAGCACGACGGCGTGGTGACGATGATGATGTTCCACTGACGTAGGGCTTCGCCTAAGCTCCGCAACGGTATTCTCGAGGTGTAATATGGTGGAGGGGGGCACCGCACACGGCTAAGAGATCTCAAGGATCAATTGTTGTTTCTATGGGGTGCCCCCCTGCCCCCGTATATAAAGGAGCAAGGGAGGAGGAGGCCGGCCCTAGGAGGGGGCGCACCAAGTGTGGAGTCCTACTAGGACTCCCAAGTCCTAGTAGGATTCCACCTCCCATATGGAATAGGAAAAGAGGAAGGGAAAAAGAGAAGGAAGGAAGGGGGCGCCCCCCTTCGCTAGTCCAATTCGGACCAGACCAAAGGGAGGGGTGCGGCCACCCTTGAGGCCCTTTTCCTTCTTTCCCATATGGCCCAATAAGGCCCAATACGTATTCCCGTAACTCTCTGATACTCCGAAAAATACCTGAATCACTCGGAACCTTTCCGAAGTCCGAATATAGTCGTCCAATATATCAATTTTTACGTCTCGACCATTTCGAGACTCCTCGTCATATCCCCGATCTCATCCGGGACTCCGAACTCCTTCGGTACATCAAAACTCAATAAAACTGTCATCGTAACGTTAAGCGTGCGGACCCTACGGGTTCGAGAACTATGTAGACATGACCGAGACATGTCTCCGGTCAATAACCAATAGCGGGACCTGGATGCCCATATTGGCTCCGACATATTCTACGAAGATCTTTATTGGTCAGACCGCATAACAACATACGTTGTTCCCTTTGTCACCGGTATGTTACTTGCCCGAGATTTGATCGTCGGTATCTCGATACCTAGTTCAATCTCGTTACCGGCAAGTCTCTTTACTCGTTCCGTCACACATCATCCCGCAACTAACTCATTAGTCACAATGCTTGCAAGGCTTATAGTGATGTGCATTACCGAGTGGGCCCAGAGATACCTCTCCGACAATCGGAGTGACAAATCCTAATCTCGAAATACGCCAACCCAACAAGTACCTTTGGAGACACCTGTAGAGCACCTTTATAATCACCCATTTACGTTGTGACATTGGGTAGCACACAAAGTGTTCCTCCGGTAAACGGGAGTTGCATAATCTCATAGTCATAGGAACATGTATAAGTCATGAAGAAAGCAATAGCAACATACTAAACGATCGAGTGCTAAGCTAACGGAATGGGTCAAGTCAATCACGTCATTCTCCTAATGAGGTGATCCCGTTAATCAAATGACAACTCATGTCTATGGCTAGGAAACATAACCATCTTTGATTAACGAGCTAGTCAAGTAGAGGCATACTAGTGACACTCTGTTTGTCTATGTATTCACACATGTATTATGTTTCCGGTTAATACAATTCTAGCATGAATAATAAACATTTATGATGATATAAGGAAATAAATAATAACTTTATTATTGCCTCTAGGGCATATTTCCTTCACCCTCATGTCCGTATTTTATTTTATCGACACCTCTATCTCTAAACATGTTGACATATTTATCGTTATCGGTTTCCGCTTGAGGACAAGCGAGGTCTAAGCTTGGGGGAGTTGATACGTCCATTTTGCATCATGGTTTTATATCGATATTTATTGCATTATGGGCTGTTATTACACATTATGTCACAATACTTATGCCTATTCTCTCTTATTTTACAAGGTTTACATGAAGAGGGAGAATGCCGGCAGCTGGAATTCTGGGCTGGAAAAGGAGCAAATATTAGAGACCTATTCTGCACAACTCCAAAAGTCCTCAAACTCCACCGAAGTTATTTTTGGAAATAATAAAAAATACTGCGCAAAGAAAATACCAGAAGGGTCCCACACCCTGGCCACGAGGGTGGGGGCGCGCCCTCCTGCCTCGTGGGCCCCCTAGTGGCTCTTCGGTGCCCATCTTCTGCTATATGAAGTCTTTTGTCCGAGAAAAAAATCATAAGCAAGCTTTTGGGACGAGACTCCGCCACCACGAGGCGGAACCATGGCGGAACCAATCTAGGGCTTCGGCGGAGCTGTTCTGCCGGGGAAACTTTCCTCCGGGAGGGGGAAATCATTGCCATCGTCATCACCAACGATCCTCTCATCGGGAGGGGGTCAATCTTCATCAACATCTTCACTAGCACCATCTCTTCTCAAACCCTAGTTCATCTCTTGTATCCAATTCTTGTCTCTAAGTCTGAGATTGGTACCTGTAGGTTGCTAGTAGTGTAGATTACTCCTTGTAGTTGATGCTAGTTGGTTTATTTGGTGGAAGATCATATGTTCAGATCCTGTATGCATATTAATACCCCTCTGATTATGAACATGAATATGCTTTGTGAGTAGTTACGTTTGTTCCTGAGGACATGGGAGAAGTCTTGCTATTAGTAGTCATGTGAATTTGGTATTCGTTCGATATTTTGATGAGATGTATGTTGTCTCTCCTCTAGTGGTGTTATGTGAACGTCGACTACATGACACTTCACCATTATTTGGGCCTAGAGGAAGGCATTGGGAAGTAATAAGTAGATGATGGGTTGCTAGAGTGACAGAAGCTTAAACCCTAGTTTATGCGTTGCTTCGTAAGGGGCTGATTTGGATCCATATGTTTCATGCTATGGTTAGGTTTACCTTAATACTTCTTTTGTAGTTGCGGATGCTTGCAATAGGAGTTAATCATAAGTGGGATGCTTGTCCAAGTAAGGACAACACCCAAGCACCGGTCCACCCACATATCAAATTATCAAAGTACCGAACGCGAATCATATGGACGTGATGAAAACTAGCTTGACGATAATTCTCATGTGTCCTCGGGAGCGTTTTCCTTCATATAAGAAATTGTCCAGGCTTGTCCTTTGCTACAAAAAGGATTGGGCCATCTTGCTGCACTTTATTTACACTTGTTACTTGCTACCCGTTACAATTTACCTTATCACAAAACTATCTGTTACCGATAATTTCAGTGCTTGCAGAGAATACCTTGCTGAAAACCGCTTATCATTTCCTTTTGCTCCTCGTTGGGTTCGACACTCTTACTTATCGAAAGGACTACGACAGATCCCCTATACTTGTGGGTCATCAGTGAAGAAATTGCTGAGATCGCTTGATTCCTCATTTGATACTCTGGCACTGATGATACAAGAACGTGGAGATTACAAGTCACTTGATCCCACTGATATCCTCGAAAAGCTAAACACTCATGAGTTCCGGCTTGCTGAGAAGAGAGATCTCTATGATTCGAGCTATGGCAGATCACGCGTCCTAAAGGCCAAGGCCATTTCTGAATCTGAAGGTGAAGATTCTGGTAATCCTGAAGAACTGAGCCAGGAGCTAGCACTGCTCGTGAAGAAATTTCATAAGTTCTCAAGGCGTGGTCGCTTTGGAAAATCCTCAAGGAGTGATGATTCCTCATCCCGTGACTACAAGAAGAGGCTATGCCACAAATGCAAGAAACCTGGTCACTACATTCAAGACTGTCCTCAGTGGGAAAAGGAATCAAAGAAGAAGAAATACAAGGATTATAGTTCTGATGACTCAAAGAAGAAGAAGAAATCTTCAAAGTCGTCATCATCAAAATCCTCAAAGTCTTCATGTCACAAGAAGAGCAGCTCTAAGAAGGCCCGGGCATTCATTGGCAAGGAAATAGATTCTGAAGCTAAATCTGAGGAACCTGAGGAAGAGGAGGCATCTGAGGAGTCAGAATCATGTGTGGCGAGCCTAGCCCTCGCTACTGCGTTCGTCAGAAAGTCCATCTTCAGCTCTGAAGAGAATGGCTTCACCAACAAGGCCGACGAAGGAGATGATGACTACGCCCACCTATTGCTTCATGGCAAAGGGTGCCAAGGATGATCTACCCAAAGCCACTGAATGGGTCCTCGATAGTGGATGTACGAATCACATGACTGGTGACAAGAATCTATTTATGGATGTTCCCTTATCTCCATCGCATCTAAAGCATATCATCTTCGCTGACAAAGGCAAACGCAAGGTATTTGGTCTAGGTAAGGTTGCAATCTCAAAGGATCGACACATGGACAAAGTCATGCTTGTCGAGTCCTTAGGATACAACCTCATGTCTATCTCAATGCTTTGTGATCTTGATATGGTTGTTATCTTTGGCAAGTATCGTTGTGTTGTGATCATGGAAGCTGACAATTCCAAAGTCTTCGAAGGCTTTAGGAGAGGAGATCTGTATATTGTTGATTTCTCTACAGGACCACAGCCAGCTATATGTCTACTTGCAAAAGCTTCAGAAGGCTGGCTATGGCATTGATGACTTGGTCATGCTGGCATGAGGAATTTGCACACGCTCGCGAAGAAGAAGCATGTCATTGACATTGAGAATGTAAAATTCCTCAAGGATCACTTGTGCGGAGCCTGTGAAGCTGGAAAGATGACCAAGGCCAAGCATCCAGCGAAGACTATCATGACTACCACTCGACCATTTGAATTGCTTCACATGGATCTCTTTGGTCCTAATCACTATTCTGCATTCACAAATGAAGCATCTCTATATGGCTTTGTTATTGTTGATGATTACTCTCGTTACACATGGGTGCATATTGTCACTTACAAACATGAAGTGCAGGAAGTCTTCAAACGATTTTCCTCGAGGGCTTCAACCAACTTTGGTGTGAAGATAAAGCACATCAGAAGAGACAATGGAACCGAGTTCAAGAATACTGGTCTTGATGACTATCTTGATGAACTTGGTATTACTCATGAGTTATCTGCTCCTTATACTCCTCAGTAGAATGGCGTTGTGGAGCGCAAGAACAGGACTCTTGTTGAGATGGCTCGCACTATGCTTGATGAATACAAGACACCTCGTTGTTTCTAGATTGAGGCAATTGATAGAGCATGCCACATCATCAACATGGTATATCTTCGCAAATTCTTCAAGAAGACTGCATATGAACTCCTCACTGACAAGAAACCCAATGTGAGTTATTTCAAAGTCTTCGGTGCTAAATGTTGGATTAGAGATCCTCATCACAATTCTAAATTTGCACCGAAAGCACATGAAGGTTTTATGCTTGGTTACGGAAAGGACTCGCACACCTACGGAGTCTTCAACAACGTTCACCACAAAGTTGTTGAAACTGTAGATGAGCGGTTCGATGAAACTAATGGCTCGCAAAGAGAGCACCTACCTTCTGTGTTAGATGAACAGTCACCTGAGGAAACTATCAAGTTCAAGGCTACTGAGGATGTCATTCCCACCGAAGAATCTGCTGAAGAAGTCATTCCAGAACGTGAAGAACATCATGCTGATGCACCTGAAGAAAATGGTGCTGAAGAAAATGCTGATCAAATTCCTCGACGACAACCCGCTCATCCTCGTGTTGCAAACAAAGTGCAGATTGGGAAAATCATCAGCGACATCAACATACCAGGTCCTCTCACATGCTCAAAAGCTTCACATTTGTCTAACTTTTGTGGGCATTTTGCTTTCGTCTCTATCACTACTAGAAAAATCCCTATTAGTGGCGCACCTGTTTTCGTTAGTAATGGCACACTATAGGTGCGCCACTATTAACACGCCACTAGTAACAGATAGTAATGGCGCACCTCTGGTGCGCCATTAGTAATCCAGATAGTAATGGCGCACCTCTGGTGCGCCACTACTAACCCTTAGGTGCTCCACTGGTATTCCCTCTAGGTGCGCCACTAATAGCCTTATAGGTGCGCCACTAGTAATAAAAGAAGGTGCGCCACTAATAAGGGCTGAAATGCGCCACTAGTAATGTATTTGGAAAACAAAAAAATCCAAATTTCCATAAAACAACCTATAAGGAAAATAATTTAAAAACAAAAAATGAAATAGAATCATAATTTTTATTATAGTAAGAATATTACAATGTCTTTACAAGTATCAAATAAAAGAAAAATTACAAGGAAATAAAAGAAAATTCTAAAACTAATCTTCGAGTAATCTTTTCTTCTTTTTCTTTACTTTATCCCTGCAAAGAATGATAGAAATATGTGAGAATGAACATTGCAGAGAAGTGAAATTGAGCAATTATTTGCATCCGACATCGAAGATCTAAGATACCTTGAATCATAGACATGGGTCATTTCATGAAGCCAAGAGTCTATGCCATTCAGGATGCATAGTTCCCTGTCAGAAGAACTTAATTATTCAGTAAACACAGTCCTAAGCTTTTTACATGAGACAAAACATAAGGCACATGCTTGACGTAAGCTACGGCCACGCTAATCCTACTAACAACACACATGCAACTAGCTAATCAAGATTACTACTAACATAATTCACCGAAAAGAGTAACAGGTGATGCATCAAAAGGAATCTGGCCAGATCCGATCACATTAGACGAGCCTAGGTGTGTGGATCCAAAACAAAGTGTGCAGATCTTTGATAAATGAAAGTTAAGGTTAATAATCTAAACTTTAATATTCTGAACTTTGTTACAGTTTAGCCCAAGGAGACATGCTCTATTCCTAAGAAATTAACTATTTAGTGACATAAACGTTGTGATTGATGTGACGATGAAGGAGTTTAAGTTCTGTACCTCATGCATTGTGCCACCGTCCAGTGCGGCTCGCTGTGCCGTAGGGTCCTCATCTCGACAGTGTGTGCGTTTTGAAATGAGAATGTGATCTATTCTAGAACCATAACTGAATTCTTCAGCTCCAACGGTTTGATTAAAGCAAGTATAAGCTCCCTCCCTGCACAAAACAAATGAAGGAAGCATACGGTACATTGTTAGAATGTGATTATCATGAAGTACACTATAGTTGTAATAATCCTATATAACTATAAAGTCAATCCCCACTGAACATTTTTCCTGCCCTCACAGCCTACCACATCAACAAATTACTAACTTCTTTTAGTTGTTCAAAGATGGAAACCAGCACTGATACGTGCAAAGTTCTGAGGACATTGTTTAACCAATAGTAAAATATGTACTTACTTTGTTGATTCTGAGGACATGGAGTAATAAGCTATAATAAAGTTGCAAAATTATGAGAAGAATAAGAGTAGCAAGTAAAAACAGGAGCCGCGATACCTTTCAGGGTATTTTGATCTGAAAGCATCCAATAAGGGACCTCCATGTTCTCTCAACATGTATCTCAGCCACTCATGAAACCTTGAATCAGAAGTAAAATTCAGTAAAACACCTACACATGTTCTACTGCAACTAGGACATCCTAAGCACTACATAGATTCCTATATACCTAAGCAACTACTGAATCGATCTAAACATCTAAAAATCCAGAGCTTGAACCCTAGGCTAGTGACAGTTCAGTACAGAATGCAGAAGCAGAGCAGAGAGAGAAGAAGGAGGATTACCTAGAGATCTCGATGCAGAAGGAGCGTCGATGCAGTGAACAGGCGAGGCAGTGAAGGCGTAGCGCCATAGTACCATCCATGGCGGAACCCTCTGCTACACCAGCAGACGACACCAGCCACGGTGGGCACCACAGCGCCGAACGGCAGCACCAGAGACGCCAGCACCACCATTGTATACAAAAAAAAGTTAGGGCTTGAGCAGCATGTCGGAGAGGTAACTGAAGATAAAATGTAGCTTATGGAAACAATATTCAGAGAGTAGGAGAATAGATCCTAAATTAGAAGGATCCACTAACAGCATAATATTTTTCGCAGATTAGCATGTAATTTTTTTGGCAGAACACAGTAAGCACATCTGAATCAATCAAGACGGTCAGATCAAAGATTAATTATGATTGTGAAATTCCAAACAATATTCAGTCAATCACGGGCATCATTTAGCAAACAACTACATAATGAAGCTTAGCAGAAAATAAGAAATGGGAACCAATTATTATGCTCCCTTGAGGCAGTCGATATACACTATATCAGTAGAAGTGCAGAACTACAAGCTTCAGGTTCAATATTATGCAAGGAAGTGCTTTAAAGTGTTACAGAAGAAAAATAATTGCTTTAGCATTAGCTTTATGGAAGCAAACAAATATCATCCCAGGTAGTAATTTCTTTAGCTAGTCAATCACAATCTCATCAGAAAATCGATAAGGAAAGTGCAAGCACTGGGACTGTTGCATCTATATAGCTGATTTCCATCGATGCACAGCAAAACGTGACAAGAAACTGTATTTCTTCTCCCCTAAAAAAATCCTGCAGCTACAAATCAATGCAGCAAATCGACGAATTCGTCTCACCTGCGTCGTGCTACCACTGCATCCCGCGGGGGGAGAAGAGGATTGGGGGCTGCCTGTTGGGGTACGACTCATACCTTGACCAGAAGCTACGGTGGTCGACATCACGGCGCCGGCGACCCCGCTGGACGCCTCCACCCGCACGGACACGGCATCCAAATGCGAGGTCCTAGTTGGCCTAGGGTTTCGTGGCGGCGCGCTTGAGGCTTGATTGGAGTCCTGTCCGCGAGGGAATCTGCAGGGGGGCGGCGTCGGAGCTTCCCCGGACGGTGGCGAGGTTCGGGAGGGCTGGTAGGCGGCGGGGCGGAGGTAGGGCGAGGCTGGGTCTCGCGCGAGCTCGGGGACAAAGGGGGATTCGGGAGAGGACTGGGAGGCGGATGGGGTAGGAGAGGTCTAGGGCCGGCAGCGAAAGGAGGGCTGCGGTGGCCGGCCGGCGACGTAGGTGAGGGGACGTGGTGGTTGGCGGCTATTGGTGGAGGTGAGGAATCGTGAGATGGAGCTCGAGCTATGCGGTGGATAGGTGAGAGGAGAAAAGAAAAGAAAAAGGTGGGCCTGTCGGTGCAGCACATAGCAATGGCGCACCAGGGGCTGATGCGCCATTGCTAGCCAAAAATGCCCACCTGCCCTGGCTTACCAATGGCGCACCTTTGCCAGGTGCGCCATTGCTACCTAAAATAGCAATGGCGCACCTGGCAAAGGTGCGCCACTGGTAAGCCTGGGGAAGGGGGTGGACCCGGGGAAAAAGCATCAATGGCGCATTGGACTAAAGGTGCGCCACTACTAAAAAATAACAATGGCACACCTGCTTCTGGTGCGCCACTGCTATATAGCAGTGGCGCACCACCACCATGGTGCACCACTAATAGGGATATTGGCTATAGCCATTTTTCTAGTAGTGTATCACAGAGCCCACTAAGGTAGATGAAGTATTCTGGAGCCTGAGTGGATTCAAGCTATGCAAGAGGAATTGCATCAGTTCGAGCTCAACAACGTCTGGGAACTGGTCAAACATCCAGACCCTTGCAAGCACAATATCATTGGCACAAAGTGGATCTATCGCAACAAGGAAGATGAAAATGGTCTTGTGGTGAAGAATAAGGCACGGCTTGTAGCTCAAGGCTACACACAGGTTGAAGGAATTGATTTCGATGAAACTTTTGCACCTGTTGCTAGACTTGAGGCTATTCGCATATTACTTGCTTATGCTAACCATCATAATATCACCTTATATCAAATGGATGTGAAAAGTGCATTCCTCAATGGTAAGCTTGAGGAAGAAGTATATGTTGCTCAACCCCCAGGTTTTGAAGATCCAAAGCATCCTGACAAAGTCTTCAAACTCAATAAGGCCCTCTATGGCCTCAAGCAGGCCCCTCGGGCGTGGTATGATACTTTGAACGAATTCCTCATGAAGAAAGGCTTCAAACCCAGTTCACTTGACCCAACTCTCTTCACTAAATATTATGATGGTGAATTGTTTGTGTGCCAAATATATGTTGATGATATCATTTTTGGCAGTACTGACCAACGTTACAGTGATGAATTTGCCTATATGATGAGTGAAGAATATCAAATGTCTATGATGGGAGAATTGAAATTCTTCTTAGGTCTTCAAATTCGTCAACAACGCAATGGCATATTCATATCTCAGGAGAAATACCTCAAGGATGTATTGAGGAAATTCGGCATGCAAGATTGCAAAGGCGTCAAAATCCCTATGCCCACAAATGGCTATCTATGCACTGATGAAAATGGTATTGACTTTGATCAAAAGGTATACCGCTCCATGATTGGTTCTTTATTGTATTTATGTGCATCTAGGCAGGTATTATGCTTAGAGTTTGCATGTGTGCCCGATTTCAAGCTACACCGAAGGAATCACACCATAAGGTTGTGAAGCATATTCTTCGATATCTAGATCACACACCAACACTTGGATTATGGTATCCCAAGGGCTCGGCTTTTGATCTCATTGGATATTCATACTCTCACTATGCTAGTAATCGTGTGGACCGCAAGTCAACATTAGGCACATGCCATTTCCTCGGACGATCCTTGGTCTGTTGGTCCTCGAAGAAACAGAACTGCGTATCACTGTCTACTGCTGAAGCTGAGTACATTGCTACGGGTTCTTGCTGTGCTCAATTGCTGTGGATGAAGCAAACTCTCAAGGACTACGGCGTCAACATGAAGAATGTGCCTCTCTACTGTGACAATGAGAGTGCCATCAAGATTACTCATAACCCAGTTCAGCACTCGAAGACAAAGCACATTCAGATTCGTCATCACTTTCTTCGTGATCATGTGTTGAAGGGCGACATTTCTATTGAGCATGTGAAGACTGAAGAACAACTAGCCGATATCTTCACAAAGCCCTTGGATGAGAAGAGATTTAGCATGTTGCGGTGTGAGCTAAATATCTTAGAATCTTCGAATGTCCTTTGAAAAGGACACACATCTAACACTTATGCAAAATTGATGACTTAGATGTGCAACACACGAAGAAACGTTTTTCTTCAATCAATGAAGACTAACACTCTAAGTGTGAAGAAATTAACGAAGAATTTGATTCTTAGAGCCCTACGACAATTGTACGGGGTGTCTGAAATCATTATTCTTATACGGTGGGTCACGCCACCACAAAAAGTTGAAAATCTTCAATTTGAGTTTTTCCTCATTTCTGAAATTCCTCAGTTGTTTAATTTCTTCAACTTTGCAATGTCTTCACCGTTTTCGTCGTTTTTCTTCATTGGCTACATATATGTATGTATATATATATACATATATATATATATATATACGAGTTTATGTCCTGTACAGCATTCACTTATTGCTATGTCTTCAAGTTTCCTTCTCTACTAAGTGAATGTGATCGGACCCTTCCCCCTCTATGCTAAACTCAGCCCAATCTATTCACAAACTCTTCATGTGCGTTCTATTTGAAACTCGTTCAAAATCTTTATTGTGTCCTTGTCAGCTGAAGAATTTGTGAACGAAACTTTAAAAATTATCTTATCTGAATTTTCGGTGTTTGCCGCTCAAACCGTTCCACATTCCACGAAATGGTTATCTATTCACCCAAGATCTCGCACGATCGCCACCTCTCAGTACGTGGGTGACACATATCACACGAATGAGAAGGGTTAGGGGCATGTTCATCCAATTTCTTCGGACGAATGGTTTTTCACCTCGGCTATAAATACCCCTCCCCTTCCTCACTTTGTTTTTACTCCGCTCGACCTCACTCCCTCGCTCGAGCTTCCCAAAACCTAGCGCCGCCGCTACTTCCATCGTCGCCGGTGAGGAAGAGCTTCACTGCCTCGACCTCGTCGCCGTCGTACTCGCGTCGGCTGCGGATTTCTCCACTCCGCCGCCACCATAGCTGTCTTCCTCAGCCAAGTTAGGGCATGGAAGATCTGAACCGACGAGCTTCAAATCTACACTTCATAGTTTGTCGTGTTCTTCGTCAAGGGTAATTAAAAGTTACTTTTACTGCCCTTGCTGATTCTGATGTTTTCCACAAAATCTTCAAAAGGTGTTTATTCTTCAAATCCTCACAAACTAGACACCTCATGTAACATCTGCTCTTGATCTGTTTCCCTAAGCAACATTTTTCTTCAAGATTCCTCAATTGTGTGGATTTTCAATCTGTACAACTCTGGAACCTAAGACAAAGAACGCTTAGTGCAATTCTTCAAGACTCATCTGGTCAAATTCCTCAACTTGTTCTTTTTGCAAAAACTTCTGAGAACGCATATGACCTCTCCAAATTCTTCGCAACTATATTCTGTTCACAGGTACACATGTCCGCTACTGAATCTCTAAGTTATCATCAACTCAACTCATTTGCAGCGTTACTCGAAGAAAAGTTGCACACCTCTTCAGAGAATTCTATTGTTCACATTTCTCAGCTGAAGAAAATGGCTGACGGCAAGAAGCCTCAGAAGGGAGGAAAGAGACCTGAGGTCAACACTGCGTTTGAAATCCCTGATGACATCTATGCAGGGTACTGCACACCCCCTGAGGAAACCAAGAATGAGCGCAAAGTGCGCATCCAAAAGATTTAGAGGAGATGGGCCACAGAGTGGAGGGAGTACAGATATGTGATCCAAAGTACATGAAGAAATTCGCTGTACACCCTCCATGCCCAAGACCTCCACTGGCACCTGGCCAAGAAGCTGATCCCTCAAGCATCAGAAGAGGTGAGGAATTTCTGAAGGAATGGGCTAAACGCCAAGCCAAGCTGGCCAAGATGGCAAAAGAAGCAGTGAAGACATTCAATGAAGATTCTGGTGCTGCTGGTGTCGAGGCCACTGCTAGCAAGCCTAAGAAGGCCATGCCAAAGAAGCCCGCACACAAGCCTATGGCTTCTGCATCAAAATCCTCACAACCAAGCTCATCTGCAAAGCCCTCATGACAAATCCCTCACGCTGCACCAGCTCCTCCAAAGTCCTTAGCTCCTCCATCAAAATCCTCAGCACCTGTGCATCTCGCCTCGTGCCAAAGGACAACAGGCATCTCTATTTCCTCAGGAGCCTCTGCAAGTTCTTCTGCTCCTCCGCATTCCTCAACTGGCCCCACTCTACTGAAGACAAAGGCCACTGCTGGACGAGGTTCTCGACCAAGTCCTCACAAGAAGCAGGTCGCCTTTCAAATGCCGTCTGATGAAGACGAAGCTGATGATGAGGAACTTGCTGAAATCATCAGAGACAGGCAGCACAAGGCTGCTAGAGCCAAAGGCACAAATGTGCCTATGCTTTTGGATCCAAAGTTGATCCTCGACTTCATCGACTTGTGGCACAAGGACCCCAACATGCCTATGCCTGACTTCAAGTTGACTCCTGGCCAAAGTCATATGTTGACCGCCTTCATAGGCGAAGAAAAATGGAAATTTGAGAAGGCCAGGCAGTTGAAGAAATCGCAGTACAAGAAGGAGCGCTTCCTGAAGAAGAATGTTGTCACTATGACGACTGATGAACTTGTGAATATTCAATCTGATAACAAGAAACTCAGTGATGAATTTGACGCATACTGCGCTGATTGGCTGGGAGCCAAGGCCCGTTTTGTGAAATTAGCTGAAGAATTCACTTCAAATGTTGCAGCTCCAACGCAACAAGAAATTCCTCAGTCTGAGACATCTGCTCAGCCTACTGAAGAACATGCCAGCACTGCTGATGAAAATCAGGCTGCTGATGAAACTGCTAGTACCAGGGCTGATGACTGCATTCCAGCCGCTGATGACTCTGCTAGGGCAAACACTAGTGTTGTGCCTGAAGAACAAGTCAGGCTAGCAGAAGCTTCAACCGTTGTGCCTGAAGAAACTGACCATGCCAGGGCAACTGCATCAGTTGTGCCTGAAGAAACTGAACCAATTCCCTCTGCTCCTCCTGCACCTACACCAAGTACAATTCTTCCTTCTACATTAGATGCGAAGACCAAGGCTGCGGAGCGGGCAGTTGTGAAGAAAAGGAAAGCATCAACTTCATCATAATCTTCAGCTCCGAAGAAGATGAAGAAATTAACAAGCTCTTTTGAGAATCCTATTGATGTTGTTCCAGTCTCAAGCATGCCATCAAAGGACCTTGTTCCTTTTGGTGAAGAATATGAGATCCCAAGCGGATCTGATGAAGATATTCCTTCTGCTGCTTCTTCAGAGCAGTTGGATGAAGAAATTGAAGTGGATACAATCCCTTCAACCCCAATCGTCTCATCGCCCATGCCTCAATTCTCAGCTGAAGAGGCCGGTGTTGAAGAAATGAGTGAAGAAGAAGAGGATGTGGACATTGGGAGCACTACACCTGTGATGAATGATGACTTTTGGGAAAGTCAGCACCCCAATTCTCCTTTGTTCACCCCTCTGCAACAAATTCCTCAGTCCCCAGTGCATACTGAAGTTCAAATGGGCTCTAAAGAACCTCGCACCACCCCATCTGTCCATGAAGAGATTCCAGCCACTAGTGCTGATGAAATTGCTGCCTAAGAATTGAAGACCCAGGCTGCAACTGAAGAAGAAACTGAAATTCCTCGGCCTGTGGATCCTGAGATTGCGATTCCTGAGGTTGTGATGCAATTGACTGACACTCATCAGCCCAAGCCAAAGGATCCTTTCTCAAAGAAGCGGAAATTCAAGGCTGATGACTTCTTCCACGAGCATGTATTCTTCACAAATTACAATCCATATGACTCTGCTCGTCTTAGAAGGAAGCGTTTCTGGACTGCCAGCCAAGCCAATTTCTATTCTTCACTGCTTTTCAACAAGGACAAAGTCTTCGACCATGAGCATTTTCCTCACGTGGACATGGAATCACTGCCTTGCTTCACGCCAGTCCTCAGTGTTCTTCATGACGCTGGACTGCTCAACTTCTGCACGGATATTTGTGATTGGAATGAAGAGCTAATTCTTCAGTTCTATGCAACGCTGCACATCACAGGAAATGCTAACGATGTGAACTCTTGGGTGCTGGATTGGATGACAGAGAACACTCACTTCAAAGCACCGGCCTCTGAATTGCTTCATGCCCTGCCTGTCAGTCCTCCCCTTGACGACGCTCGTTGCCTATACCTTGAACCCGAGCTTTCTAATCACTACATGCAAGTGTTGATGAAGCCACTGAAGCCTGGTCAAGCCCCAAGGACCCAATTCCTCGTGAAGGAATTGTTGTATGTGCCTCGGACTATCTATCGCATTCTAACGAAGACATTGAGTCCAATCAAAGGCCACGACTCGACTGGTGAGGAATTCGTTGGCATCATGAAGAATCTGCTGTTCAATATCATGCATGGCATTCCTGTTAACTCTCATGATTTCTTCATGAGGACTCTGGCAAATGTTGCATTATCTCCATTTGAGTTGAAGCCTTACGCTCCCTGGATTATGAGATTCCTCAGATCAAGGTCTTCACTCAACTACAAAGCTGACACACTCAACCATGGCAGCTACTTGCCCCCCATTGAAGTTCTCAAACGGACATTTTCCTCAGCTGATGAAAAGGGCAAGACCACTGCTATTATTGATGAAGGCATTCATCCATTAGATGGTCAGCTCCGCAAAGCTGCTTCTTAATCCACCAATGATGACTCTGCCACTCATGACTCTGTCGCCAATGCTTCAAAGCCAAATCCTCAAGCCACATCTCCAAGGGTTATGACTGATCGTGAGCTTCTCCTCGGTCTTCACCAAAAGGTGGATCACAACCACAAATGGGTTAAGCGGCAGTTTGGTTCAATTCTTCACAACATGACTGCTACACACAATGCAGTGAAGAAGAACCACTGCTACCTCCATGAAGTCTTCAGTTGCACCTGGGCTGTTCTGTCACATTTATATGGTGAAGAAGATCTGAAGCAAATGGGTCTCAAGCAGGACTTTGACTGGTCTTCACCCCCAACGACGAAATTCAAGAAAGTCAAGGTTCCTCCCTTGGTGGCCAGCTCATATTCTTCATCGCGTGACACGGATGAGCATGAAGACTTGGACGACACTTCGGTAGGCCCTACCTCAACTACCGACCCCAACAATGCTGGCGCTCCTCCATCAACTTGATATTCTTCAGGGGCGTTAGTCCTCACTTTTCGATCCTTTTGGTCATTCGATGACAAAGGGGGAGAAATTTGAGTTAGTCTTCAAGCGGGTCTACATATATGGGCGTTTTTTTCTAAGTTACAACTCTCGTTCTACTGAGACTTTATTTGATCCAGTTGTAAACTTAGACCTGATGGTGGTCTGATACTTTTGATGTGTTCTTCTGCATGCTTATTCCTCATATATGTTAATGCACGCATGTTGAATTACATCAGTCACCATATTTCATCATGCATTTCAAATTCTTCATATCATATGTTAAATGCATGTATGAATTACAAGATATAGGGGGAGATCTCCATGATTCTACTCTTCAAATGTGCATTGCTTCAAAAGCAAATTCCTCACTATGCACATCTTCAGGGGGAGTTCTTCTATATCTTGCAATCAAATTCCTCAATATCAGTATTTACACTTAATATGCTTTATCCCCGTTGAAAACTTAACCTATATTGTCATCAATCACCAAAAAGGGGGAGATTGTAAGTGCATCTAGTGCCCCTTAGTGATTTTGGTGTATTGAAGACTTATAGGTTAAGGGACTAATGTGTTTGTGAGTGTACACAGGTCTATAAGTCTATGAGGAGTTTGATATTTACAGAGAAAGTCGACCCCTAAAAATGAATGTCTTCGACTGAAGACTTTGGAATTCTGAAGACTTTCTGAAGACTTTGAAAGTGAAGAAATTAGTGTGACCTTGAAGACTTGGATTTCATGTGAGGAACATGGAGCGTGAAGACTTTTGTTTTTGTAGTTTCATTTTCTCTTTCTTGAGTCATAGGAAACACTGTACTGTTAAAGGGGGTCGAGGAAATACTAAACAAAAATTTCCAAGTGATGCTCAACTCAAAATCCTATACCTACCAATCCCTTCGAATGAAGCCATTGGAAATCTCATACAGTTCCGTCAATTTCTTCAGTGACAGAGACGAAGTCCTTCTGGTCTCTGAGGAATTTATTCTGACTGAGGAGTTAGGAATTCGCCAGTGCGGATTGCCTACAAGTGAGGAACATGATAGCCCTGAGAAATTTGATAGTCAAATTTCCGACCGTTGTTGTGCTATGTGCCAGCTGCCCCAAAATATCTTATTCACCTAACGGTCATATCATTGAAGGGAATTTATGTCTTATCATGTCGGGCTGCTCCCTAGGCTATAAATAGCCGCCTCCTACAACCACTAGCTGGTTGGTGCTCCGAGAGAAACTGAGACTTGTCATTTGAGAGCATCCTATCCTCCGAGGACTTTGATCGAAAATCATCAAGTGAGGAAACCCAAACCCAAACACCTACAAACTCAAAGTGATTGAGCATCACCGAAGAGATTGATCCCGCGTGGATCCGACGATTGTTACCTTTGAAGACTGTGCATCTTCCAGATGGTTAGGCGTCATGGTCTTAGTGTCCAAGAGGAAATTGTGGATCGCCGAGTGACCGAGTTTGTGAAGGATTGTAAGTCACCTGAAGACTTACCACGAGTGATTGGGCGGGGTCTGTGTGACCTTAGCTCAAGGAGAATACGGTGAGGATTGTGTGTCCGGGACTGTGTGTCCTCAGGTTTAAATACCAAGCCGCTCCAACCAAACGTACAACTATCACAGCAGTTGGAACTGGTCTACCAAATCATTGTCTTCACCAAGCCTACTGGTTATATTTCCTCAACTCTTCCATTTCCTCATTACTGTGTTGTGTGCTTGTTCATATCTGTTTGAAGACTTTGACTGAAGACTTTCTCAATTTCCTCAGTTCAATTTCTTCAGTCTGTTGTCTTCTTCCTGTCTATCCTGTGTTTACGCTTTCTTTACTCCATGCTTATTTTCATTTCGTCATGATGACCATGCTTATGCTCTGTTATGTTTGCATCTGGGTACTTATTCCGCTGCAAGTGGTTCTTCGCTTAGGAATTTCCTCACCCTGAAATTCCTCAGTGAAGAATTCATAAAAATCGCCTATTCACCCCCCCTCTAGTCAACTTAACGCACTTTCAATTGTAGCTAAGCCAGACAACAAATAATGAACAGACCCAAGCTTATGAGTTTCCAATGCTTTGTCTGGAATATCCTTGTACATATTGGCCATTAAGTTGTGGTCTTTCTTCTTCTTGGCATAGACATCCAAGTCATCTTCATGCTCTTCAGGAGCATTGATCAATTTTGCCCACTCATCAACAGTTGATTGGTACCTTGTACCCTCTGACATCCAAACAATTCTACCATCTGGATAAAAATGAGCTGTAGAGTAGAATTGCATGATGAGTTCATCATTCCATTTGGTTAGCTTCTGACCCACAAACTTGTCCACACCACATTGCCTAAAGCTCTCATGCACACCTGGAAAATGGTGTTCATTCTCATCAATGTATTTCCAGTCTGCCCACTTCATATCACAAACAATGGGCTTCTTGTCAAGCAAAATGGTTTCATAGAAATCCTGCTTCTCTTTGGTATGGAACCTGTAGTCGACAGCAGTCCTCCTCCTCACAGCATATGGATCACTTTGTCTCCAAAGTCTGAGACCTGCATCCTTCCTGATGCTCATATCTTCTGCCACTGGATGGCTATCATCATGATCTGGAATTTTTGGTTTGAGCTTCCTAAGCACTTGGGCTTCAGCATCTTTTTCTTCATCCATCTCAGGCACTGGGGCCTTGTTCTTTTCTGTAGCTGGAATGTTCCTTGTGCTCCTCTTGGGCTTTGAAGGCATTGGAGCTTCAGCAGAAGCTTTGGGGTTAATCTTGGGTTTGAAGGGGTAGCCCCAGACTTGATGGCATCCCCCATCAGCTTTTGAGTCTTGGGTGCTGGAGCAGCATCCTCTTCCTGTTCTTCATCTTCATCAGATGAGTGCTTTTCAAATTCTGGCATTGGATCCACCTTCTTGCACCATCTTCCTCTCTTTCTTTCCTTCTTCTTGCCCTCACTAGCAGCCTCTCCTCCAGTTGACTTCGAAGATTCATGAGTGGAGGCTCTGGCCTTTGACATTAGAACTCTCTTGGCAGGTGCCTTCTTGTGCATTATAGGTTTTGTTGCAGCAGCAGCTCCATATTCCTTCTTCAGCACTTTCTTCTTGGAGCTCACTTCCTCCTCAGTAGCCACATAGTCCTCATCCTCTGGGTCTGAGTTTCTCTTCTTCCCTGTTCTTGTAGCTGCCTTGGGCAAATTCCTTGGAGTGCTCCTGCTGCCATCATCATAGCTGCTAGAGGGACTAGTGCCCTCACTCATGTTCACTTGCTCTTCTGACTTATTTTGGCTATCACTCTTATCAGACATACTGGCAAAGCAAACTGACAGCAGACCATGTGAATAGATATAGATGAGGTAGAGTGGATAAGCATCACAAAGTGCAGAGTTTTTGCAAAACAAATGAGTAAAAAACTTAGTTTTAGTTTTCCACAGAAAGCATTTCGGAGTTACCGATTTGTTAAACTCGGTGACACTGAAGCAACTTTTGGAGTCTAAACTAGTGAAATCGGTCAGACCGAGTCACAGTTCGGTGACTCCGAGATTGCTAGGGTCTCACAGAGAGTTGAAACCGGTCACACCGATTTGCAATTCTCGGTCAGACCGAAAAGTGCAAGTGCAATGGCCTGAGCCAAATTGGTGAGACCGATTTCCACAACTCGGTTGGTCCGAGATGAGTTTAGCGGAAACCTAACCCTAAATCTTCGAATCAAATATAATCTAATGGGTGTTCTTGCTGGACAAGATGCTTTCATATGTGGTAAAGAACATGGCATTTGTTGTGTGCTAAGAATCGGTTGTAAGAACAGCACAAAGTTTCTAACTCATACCCTAGTTCGGTGGTGAGTTCGCTACGGCGACAACGGCAGGGTTGAATCCCGTTGACGGCGACGGAAACCAGTGGTGGGAGGCCGCTGGCGACGAGAAGACGGTCCGGAGACCCGAGGCGGCAGAGCAGGACACGCGCGGGATGAAGGGTTTTGGAGAGATTTCCATAATTCAACCCGTCAGTATATATATCCTGACCCTGTCGGTGTGACCGAATGGAACAACTCCGTGGCACCGAGATGCCGAATCGCAAGCAGTTACTGCAACTCGGTGTGACCGAAAAGTTCTAATCGGTTGCACTGAGATTGAAAACCTAGATCAACTCAGTGAACTCGGTCAGGCCGAAAAGGATGAGTCGGTCAGACCGAAATGCACATAGAGGTTTTGGAAGTTTAAGTCTATGACGAATGGGGGATTCCGAGTGCTCCTCACACAGAATGTTCAAATCTAACTTGATCAAACTTTGTGATGTAGCATGAATAGGGTTTGAGACGAGAAAAGCATAGATAGCTAGAGGAAGTTCTTAGGCATTCTTGTCCATCCATTTGGCAAAAGAGAAAAAGTCCAAACAATCAAAGCAACAAATGGATGTCCTCGAATGAGTAAAATATGCAATCAACATGCTCACACAACAGAATGGCAAATGAAATATGTGGTAAAGCATGCACAAACACTCTAGCATCTATCAAGAAATTGGCGATGACTAGGTCATCTATATATGAGTATATTGACTTAGGAGTCAAATGAGAACATTTGATCATAGGTCATACTCATCATTTAAGCTCAAGTGGGGTTACCACTTTTACATAAAGCATTGTTGTGTTCGCACCATTAGAGTTGCTTTAGCTCAATTTTGAGTAAAGCCCCCCCTAGATGTGATATCCCCCCTCAGAGGGATGAACTAACCTTCGGTTTTGTCGATGATGACTTCATGTAGATGTTGAAGATGTGGATGCTCAATGTTGATGTAGATCATTTGGAGCAATCTATTGTAGTGAGTTGCACTTTCAATACCTACACGGGTTAGTCCCACAAGGAACAGACAAGGATATCCATAGACATAGAATGAAGTTCATACATGATGATGTCCATGAAAGCATTAGGTTACCTTGTCCCTTGTCTTACCAACAAGAGGGTTTGTGACTCCTTGAACTAGTGTAAGATGTGGAAGTTGTTTGCACTTGTCCTTGCCAAATTGATATGAGTTAAGTATGTTGGCGGAGTCACCCTCAAGAACTCTCTAGTTCTTCTTCTTTGGGATCCACATCATCTTGATGGGAATCCTTGGAGTTGTAGTAATACTTGATGAAGTAGAACTTGATGTAGTCGTGGGAACCCACTTGACGAAGGCCTTAGGAGCTTCTTCAAGTGCATCAATCTCCTCTTGAAGCTTGTCCTTGCCTTTTTGCTTGTGGTCTTGTGGTGGAAGATCATCTTGAGCTTGTGTCCCATGGAAAGAAGTAGGATCATACTTCTCTTGTTGAGGAACAAACTTCGTCTTGGGGTATTGATCTTCTTCCCACTCAACTCCATTGGCATTGAACTTTCGTTCAAAACCAACACCTTGATTCTTTCGGTGCCTTCCTTGCTTGCGTACAATTTCCTCAAATTGCCTACTTGCGGCAAGGCTCTTGTAAACACCTTTCTCTATAATTCCCTTCAATAAGCTATTTTCTTGCTCAAGTGTAACTTGGATAAGAGAATCGTTAGTGGAATCAAGAGAACTACTAGAAGCAACAACATTGGATTTAACATGATTATTGTTACTACTAGAAGAAGAATCTTTCTTGCTCTTGTTGCTAGATTTTACTTGTGGCATGTAAGTTGACAAGAGTAGACGCTTGGCAATGTAAGAAGAACCTTTCTTGCGAAGATCATCAGTGATTGCTTTTAGGAACCCATGTTCTTGCTCAAGGTTGAGCTTTTCAAAGCATAGCTTCTCATGAGTCTTTAAAAGTTCTCAATGATCTCCCAAGGTAGTTTCATGAGCTAACTTAAGAGTGTTTAGTTCTTTATTTAGTCGCTCAATCTCCTTCTTATCATCATCATTCGTTTTATCTTGATTAGCATGATTAATAGCAAATTCATCATAGTTTTCATCACTACAGTTGTCAACAAGTAAATCATCATCACCTACCAAATCAGCTTCATCACTGTTGAAATCAACATACTCGTGGTGTGATACCTTTGGGCCTTTAGCCATGAAGCATCTTCCAATCCCTTCATTTGGTGAATCAAATATGTCGTAGGAGTTGGTTGACACAAGTGCTAGACCAGCAACACCTTCATCTTGAGTATATTCGGATTCGGAGTGACAACTTCTTTCGGAGTGATGATCGGAGTCGGAGCCGCATACCCATTCACCAACGTGAGGTTGATGTCTCCGAGAGGTTCTTCGTTCATAACGATCATCTCTACTCCATCTCTCCCTTGGAGGTGATTCTTCTCTTCTACTTCTCCTTTTCGGTGAATCTTCTCTTCTTTTGTAGGGAGCCGTACACTCATTGGAGTAGTGTCCGGTGTCGGTGCCAAAACCGGCAGATGTGGTTTAAACCCGAGCGGATGTGGCTAAACCCTAGATGTCTAGCCTGTATGGTTGTGATTGCCCCTACGAACACTATAAAAAAAAGACACATCCGTGACATTTTGGGCCGAACGAAATTTTTTTTGTCATACATATGACACTTCTATGACGATAATTGTGACAAAACCCGGTATCATCATAGATGTGGTGGGCTCCTATTTCTATGAAAAAAAATCATGACAGAAAATGGGCTTTTCGTCCTGGGCGGGCCGGAGACGCAGCTGCATGATATTCTTTGGGCCGTCCATGACGGAAAAAACCGTGGTAGAAGCGAGGGGGAGGAAAATTTTGGCGCGTTTCTCTCGTACTCGTACGCGCGTGTGTGCGAGGCGTTGGCTCTAACTGAACCCGAGCGAGGCTTTGGGCTCTAACTGAACCAGAGCGATTGCACTGCAGGCTACGCGTTACTGAACCCGAGCGATCGATCGATGGCTGTTAACTGAACCCGATCGAGCGATTCCTTCGCTACTGCTGCTAACTGAAGCCGA